>NC_053024.1:589654049-589863783 GCF_003073215.2 Triticum urartu | reverse complement strand
TCCCTTGCGAATCATGCATATGCATCGCATACCGCATCCCGCATATCATATCATGTTCATGTGTTGGTTGTTTACTATGTTGTGTGCTTCTTTCCGGTGTTGCTTCTTCGGGTCGGTTCCGGTAACGTCGTGTTGTGAGGATTCGTTCGTCCACGTCTGTTTGTCTTCTTCAGGGACTCGTTCTTCTTCCTTGCGGGATTTCAGGCAAGATGATCATACCCTCGAAATCACTTCTATCTTTGCTTGCTAGATGCTCGCTCTTTTGCTATGCCTATGCTGCGATACCTACCACTTGCTTATCATGCCTCCCAAATTGCCATGTAAAATCTCTAACCCACCAAGTCCTAGCAAACTGTTGATTGGCTAAGTTACCGCTTTGCTCAGCCCCTCTTATAGCGTTGTTAGTTGCAGGTGAAGATTGAAGTTGTTCCTTGTTGGAACATGTTTACTTGTTGGGATATCACAATATATCTTATTTAATTAATGCATCTATATACTTGGTAAAGGGTGGGAGGCTCGGCCTTATGCCTGGTGTTTTGTTCCACTCTTGCCGCCCTAGTTTTCGTCATATCGGTGTTATGTTCCCGGATTTTGCGTTCCTTACACGGTTGGGTATAATGGGAACCCCTTGACAGTTCGCTTTGAATAAAACTCCTCCAGCAAGGCCCAACCTTGGTTTTATCATTCGCCTCCTAGCCTTTTTCCCTTGGGTTAGGCCAGCCCAAGGGTCGCAAATGTATTTTCTGATCCCTTTTGGCTTATGGTCACTAAGGGCCTTTTGTTAAGCTCTTTGAGTAGCTCCATGCCGTGCTTTACTTTGCCATGTTAAGGTCCTGTAGCATATAGTTTTCATGCTCCAAAGTATGCTACCTGATCTGAAATTCCAGACAAGTGTTAATTTCACCAAGTCTGAAATCTGTTTACCAAATGCATTTTTGCCATGCTTGTTTGAACCTGTTAATGGATGAGTTGGCCATAGCTCAGTGTTCATCTTTTGTTAAGCATCATGAATGGATCCCTGCCATGTATTTTGTTGCCATGTTTGAGTGCTGTAGCATTATTATCTTGATGCATTTAGATGGCTACTTGCTGTTTATCGCAGACCGGTGCCATATTTGTTTTGCTTGCTTTTTCCAAACCATGACTCCGATTCCGGCGTTCTTTATATCTTTTTCAAGCGATTTCACCTCACCTTTCCAGTGGCACACTTGGATTTCCAAGTTGAGGCCAGGTTCATTCATTCCCTTGCAAATCATGCATATGCATCGCGTACCGCATCCCGCATATCATATCATGTTCATGTGTTGGTTGTTTACTATGTTGTGTGCTTCTTTCCGGTGTTGCTTCTTCGGGTCGGTTCTGGTAACGTCGTGTTGTGAGGATTCGTTCGTCCACGTCTGTTTGTCTTCTTCAGGGACTCGTTCTTCTTCCTTGCGGGATTTCAGGCAAGATGATCATATCCTCGAAATCACTTCTATCTTTGCTTGCTAGATGCTCGCTCTTTTGCTATGCCTATGCTGCGATACCTACCACTTGCTTATCATGCCTCCCAAATTGCCATGTCAAATCTCTAACCCACCAAGTCCTAGCAAACTGTTGATTGGCTAACTTACCGCTTTGCTCAGCCCCTCTTATAGCGTTGTTAGTCGCAGGTGAAGATTGAAGTTTCTTCCTTGTTGGAACATGGAGATGTTGTTCCTTGTTGGAACATGTTTACTTGTTGCGATATCACAATATATCTTATTTAATTAATGCATCTATATACTTGGTAAAGGGTGGAAGGCTCGGCCTTATGCCTGGTGTTTTGTTCCACTCTTACCACCCTAGTTTCCGTCATATCGGTGTTATGTTCCCGGATTTTGCGTTCCTTACACGGTTGGGTATAATGGGAACCCCTTGACAGTTCGCTTTGAATAAAACTCCTCCAGCAAGGCCCAACCTTAGTTTTATCATTCGCCACCTAGCCTTTTTCCCTTGGGTTAGGCCAGCCCAAGGGTCGCAAATGTATTTTCTGATCCCTTTTGGCTTATGGTCACCAAGGGCCTTTTGTTAAGCTCTTTGAGTAGCTCCATGCCGTGCTTTACTTTGCCATGTTAAGGTCCTGTAGCATATAGTTTTCATTCTCAAAGTATGCTACCTGATCTGAAATTCCAGACAAGTGTTAATTTCACAAAGTCTGAAATCTGTTTACCAAATGCATTTTTGCCATGCTTGTTTGAACCTGTTAATGGATGAGTTGGCCGTAGCTCAGTGTTCATCTTTTGTTAAGCATCATGAATGGATCCCTGCCATGTATTTTGTCGCCATGTTTGAGTGCTGTAGCATTATTATCTTGATGCATTTAGATGGCTACTTGCTGTTTATCGCAGACCGGTGCCATATTTGTTTTGCTTGCTTTTTCCAAACCGTGACTCCGATTTCGGCGTTCTTTATATCGTTTTCAAGCGAGGCCAAGTTGAGGAGTTCATTCATTCCCTTGCAAATCATGCATATGCATCGCATACCGCATCCCGCATATCATATCATGTTCATGTGTTGGTTGTTTACTATGTTGTGTGCTTCTTTCCGGTGTTGCTTCTTCGGGTCGGTTCCGGTAATGTCGTGTTGTGAGGATTCGTTCGTCCACGTCTATTTGTCTTCTTCAGGGACTCGTTCTTCTTCCTTGCGGGATTTCAGGCAAGATGATCATACCCTCGAAATCACTTCTATCTTTGCTTGCTAGATGCTCGCTCTTTTGCTATGCCTATGCTGCGATACCTACCACTTGCTTATCATGCCTCCCAAATTGCCATGTCAAATCTCTAACCCACCAAGTCCTAGCAAACTGTTGATTGGCTAAGTTACCGCTTTGCTCAACCCCTCTTATAGCGTTGTTAGTTGCAGGTGAAGATTGAAGTTTCTTCCTTGTTGGAACATGGAGATGTTGTTCCTTGTTGGAACATGTTTACTTGTTGGGATATCACAATATATCTTATTTAATTAATGCATCTATATACTTGGTAAAGGGTGGAAGGCTCGGCCTTATGCCTGGTGTTTTGTTCCACTCTTGCCGCCCTAGTTTCCGTCATATCGGTGTTATGTTCCCGGATTTTGCATTCCTTACACGTTTGGGTATAATGGGAACCCCTTGACAGTTCGCTTTGAATAAAACTCCTCCAGCAAGGCCCAACCTTAGTTTTATCATTCGCCACCTAGCCTTTTTCCCTTGGGTTAGGCCAGCCCAAGGGTCGCAAATGTATTTTCTGATCCCTTTTGGCTTATGGTCAATAAGGGCCTTTTGTTAAGCTCTTTGAGTAGCTCCATGCCGTGCTTTACTTTTCCATGTTAAGGTCCTGTAGCATATAGTTTTCATGCTCCAAAGTGTGCTACCTGATCTGAAATTCCAGACAAGTGTTAATTTCACTAAGTCTGAAATCTGTTTACCAAATGCATTTTTGCCATGCTTGTTTGAACCTGTTAATGGATGAGTTGGCCGTAGCTCAGTGTTCATCTTTTGTTAAGAATCATGAATGGATCCCTGCCATGTATTTTGTTGCCATGTTTGAGTGGTGTAGCATTATTATCTTGATGCATTTAGATGGCTACTTGCTGTTTATCGCAGACCGGTGCCATATTTTTTTGCTTGCTTTTTCCAAACCGTGACTCCGATTCCGGCGTTCTTTATATCGTTTTCAAGCGATTTCACCTCACCTTTCTAGTGGCACACTTGGATTTCCAAGTTGAGGCCAGGTTCATTCATTCCCTTGCAAATCATGCATATGCATCGCATACCGCATCCCGCATATCATATCATGTTCATGTGTTGGTTGTTTACTATGTTGTGTGCTTCTTTCCGGTGTTGCTTCTTCGGGTCGGTTCCGGTAACGTCGTGTTGTGAGGATTCGTTCGTCCACCTCTGTTTGTCTTCTTCAGGGACTCGTTCTTCTTCCTTGCGGGATTTCAGGCAAGATGATCATATCCTCGAAATCACTTCTATCTTTGCTTGCTAGATGCTCGCTCTTTTGCTATGCCTATGCTGCGATACCTACCACTTGCTTATCATGCCTCCCAAATTGCCATGTCAAATCTCTAACCCACCAAGTCCTAGCAAACTGTTGATTGGCTAAGTTACCGCTTTGCTCAGCCCCTCTTATAGCGTTGTTAGTTGCAGGTGAAGATTGAAGTTTCTTCCTTGTTGGAACATGGAGATGTTGTTCCTTGTTGGAACATGTTTACTTGTTGGGATATCACAATATATCTTATTTAATTAATGCATCTATATACTTGGTAAAGGGTGGAAGGCTCGGCCTTATGCCTGGTGTTTTGTTCCACTCTTGCCGCCCTAGTTTCCGTCATATCGGTGTTATGTTCCCGGATTTTGCGTTCCTTACACGGTTGGGTATCATGGGAACCCCTTGACAGTTCACTTTGAATAAAACTCCTCCAGCAAGGCCCAACCTTGGTTTTATCATTCGCCACCTAGCCTTTTTCCCTTGGGTTAGGCCAGCCCAAGGGTCGCAAATGTATTTTCTGATCCCTTTTGGCTTATGGTCAATAAGGGCCTTTTGTTAAGCTCTTTGAGTAGCTCCATGCCGTGCTTTACTTTTCCATGTTAAGGTCCTGTAGCATATAGTTTTCATGCTCCAAAGTGTGCTACCTGATCTGAAATTCCAGACAAGTGTTAATTTCACTAAGTCTGAAATCTGTTTACCAAATGCATTTTTGCCATGCTTGTTTGAACCTGTTAATGGATGAGTTGGCCGTAGCTCAGTGTTCATCTTTTGTTAAGAATCATGAATGGATCCCTGCCATGTATTTTGTTGCCATGTTTGAGTGCTGTAGCATTATTATCTTGATGCATTTAGATGGCTACTTGCTGTTTATCGCAGACCGGTGCCATATTTGTTTTGCTTGCTTTTTCCAAACCATGACTCCGATTCCGGCGTTCTTTATATCTTTTTCAAGCGATTTCACCTCACCTTTCCAGTGGCACACTTGGATTTCCAAGTTGAGGCCAGGTTCATTCATTCCCTTGCAAATCATGCATATGCATCGCATCCCGCATCCCGCATATCATATCATGTTCATGTGTTGGTTGTTTACTATGTTGTGTGCTTCTTTCCGGAGTTGCTTCTTCGGGTCGGTTCCGATAACATCGTGTTGTGAGGATTCGTTCGTCCACGTCTGTTTGTCTTCTTCAGGGACTCGTTCTTCTTCCTTGCGGGATTTTCAGGCAAGATGATCATACCCTCGAAATCACTTCTATCTTTGCTTGCTAGATGCTCGCTCTTTTGCTATGCCTATGCTGCGATACCTACCACTTGCTTATCATGCCTCCCAAATTGCCATGTCAAATCTCTAACCCACCAAGTCCTAGCAAACTGTTGATTGGCTAAGTTACCGCTTTGCTCAGCCCCTCTTATAGCGTTGTTAGTTGCAGGTGAAGATTGAAGTTTCTTCCTTGTTGGAACATGGAGATGTTGTTCCTTGTTGGAACTTGTTTACTTGTTGGGATATCACAATATATCTTATTTAATTAATGCATCTATATACTTGGTAAAGGGTGGAAGGCTCGGCCTTATGCCTGGTGTTTTGTTCCACTCTTGCTGCCCTAGTTTCCGTCATATCGGTGTTATGTTCCCGGATTTTGCGTTCCTTACACGGTTGGGTATAATGGGAACCCCTTGACAGTTTGCTTTGAATAAAACTCCTCCTGCAAGGCCCAACCTTGGTTTTATCATTCGCCACCTAGCCTTTTCCCTTTGTTTAGGCCAGCCCAAGGGTCGCAAATGTATTTTCTGATCCCTTTTGGCTTATGGTCAATAAGGGCCTTTTGTTAAGCTCTTTGAGTAGCTCCATGCCGTGCTTTACTTTGCCATGTTAAGGTCCTGTAGCATATAGTTTTCATGCTCCAAAGTATGCTACCTGATCTGAAATTCCAGACAAGTGTTAATTTCACTAAGTCTGAAATCTATTTACCAAATGCATTGTTGCCATGCTTGTTTGAACCTGTTAATGGATAAGTTGGCCGTAGCTCAGTGTTCATCTTTTGTTAAGCATCATGAATGGATCCCTGCCATGTATTTTGTTGCCATGTTTGAGTGATGTAGCATTATTATCTTGATGCATTTAGATGGCTACTTGCTGTTTATCGCAGACCGGTGCCATATTTGTTTCGCTTGCTTTTTCCAAACCGTGACTCCGATTCCGGCGTTCTTTATATCGTTTTCAAGCGAGGCCAGGTTCATTCATTCCCTTGCAAATCATGCATATGCATCGCATACCGCATCCCGCATATCATATCATGTTCATGTGTTGGTTGTTTACTATGTTGTGTGCTTCTTTCCGGTGTTGCTTCTTCGGGTCGGTTCCGGTAACATCGTGTTGTGAGGATTCGTTCGTCCACGTCTGTTTGTCTTCTTCAAGGACTCGTTCTTCTTCCTTGCGGGATTTCAGGCAAGATGATCATACCCTCGAAATCACTTCTATCTTTGCTTGCTAGATGCTCGCTCTTTTGCTATGCCTATGCTGCGATACCTACCACTTGCTTATCATGCCTTCCAAATTGCCATGTGAAATCTCTAACCCACCAAGTCCTAGCAAACTGTTGATTGGCTAAGTTACGGCTTTGCTCAGCCCCTCTTATAGCGTTGTTAGTTGCAGGTGAAGATTGAAGTTTCTTCCTTGTTGGAACATGGAGATGTTGTTCCTTGTTGGAACATGTTTACTTGTTGGGATATCACAATATATCTTATTTAATTAATGCATCTATATACTTGGTAAAGGGTGGAAGGCTCGGCCTTATGCCTGGTGTTTTGTTCCACTCTTGCCGCCCTAGTTTCCGTCATATCGGTGTTATGTTCCCGGATTTTGCGTTCCTTACACGGTTGGGTATAATGGGAACCCCTTGACAGTTCGCTTTGAATAAAACTCCTCCAGCAAGGCCCAACCTTGGTTTTATCATTCGCCACCTAGCCTTTTTCCCTTGGGTTAGGCCAGCCCAAGGGTCATCTTATTTTAACCCCCCCCGGGCCAGTGCTTGTCTAAGTGTTGGTTTGAACTGATTAGACTGCGGGTCCACCTCGGGGAAACTTGAGGGCTGGTTTTACTCGTAGGATGTCTCATCCGGTGTTGCCCCGAGAACGAGATATGTGCAGCTCCCATCAGGATGTCGGCGCATCGGGCGGCTTTGCTGGACTTGTTTTACCATTGTCGAAATGTCTTGTAAACGGGATTCTGAGTCTTATCGGGTCTTCCCGCTAGAAGGAATATCCTTCGTTGACCGTGAGTGCTTGTGATGGGCTAAGTTGGGACACCCCTGCAGGGTTTTGAACTTTCGAAAGCCGTGCCCGCGGTTATGGGCAGATGGGAATTTGTTAATGTCAGGTTGTAGAAAACCTGAAGTTGACCTTAATTAAAATGCATCAACCGCGTGTGTAACCGTGATGGTCTCTTTTCGGCGGAGTCCAGGAAGTGAACACGGTGTTGGAGTTATGATTGACGTAGGTTGTTCTAGGATCACTTCTTGATCATAGTTTATCGATCGTGCTTTGCCTTCTCTTCTCGCTCTCATTTGCGTATGTTTAGCCACCATATATGCTAGTCGCTTGCTGTAGCTCCACTTCATACCTTTACCTTACCCATAAGCTTAAATAGTCTTGATCGCGAGGGTGCGAGATTGCTGAGTCCCCGTGACTCACAGATACTTCCAAAACCAGCTTGCAGGTGCCGATGAGTACGTGCAGACGACGCAACCAAGCTCAAGGAGGAGCTCGATGAAGATCTTGTCCTTCGTGTTGTTCCGTTTCTAGTTGATCAGTAGTGGAGCCCAGTCGGGTCGATCGGGAGACCTTGTCGCATTTGGGGTAGTCTTCTTTTATTTTGGCTCCGTAGTCGAGCCTTGATTGTATTTGGTTGATGTAATGCTTTATTCATGTATTGTGTGACGTGGCGATTGTAAGCCAACTATGTATCTCTTTCCCTTATGTATTACATGGGTTGTGTGAAGTTACCTCACTTGCGACATTGCTTTCAATGCGGTTATGCCTCTAAGTCGTGCTTCGACACGTGGGAGATATAGCCGCATCGAGGGCGTTACAACATGCCACTGGGTCGGGCCCGAACGGCTTGGGGATGATATAGCCCGAGGGGCACCCCCAGCAAGGTAAACGTGACAAAATGGATACATGCCACAGGGACGGACCCATGCGGCCTGGGAATGATGCAGCCCGAGGGGCGCTCCCAGCTAAATAAACTTGGAAAATGTCACTTGGTTCTGTCGATGAAGGGATGTTGGAGCAGCTGGAGGTACGCAGCGCAGGGGATTGCTCCTCACGAGTCACCGGGGCCCTCAGCCTCGGGAGGCTCGGGGGGTCTAGGTGGTTCCTTGAGGACCGTCTCCATCTCCGTCAGCACAGTGTGGTGCCTGGCCTCCTGAGCCGCCAGGATGCCCCGCAGGTTTCGCTGATAGGCGGATGACACGCTTGGCAGGCCAAAAGGCATGCGAACGTAGCTGTGCGAGGGACCCTCGCAGCGTCCCACACGCGAAGGTGATGACACACAAGTATAGGGGATATATCATAGTCCTTTCGATAAGTAAGAGTGTCGAACCCAATGAGGAGCAGAAAGAAATGATAAGCGGTTTTCAGTAAGGTATTCTCTGCAAGCACTGAAATTATAGGTAACAGATAGTTTTGTGATAAGATAAATTGTAACGGGTAGCAAGTAACAAGTGTAAATAAAGTGCAGCAAGATGGCCCAATCCTTTTTGTAACAAAGGACAAGTCTGGACAAACTCTTATATAGAGAAAAACGCTCCCGGGGACACATGGGAATTATCGTCAAGCTAGTTTTCATCACGTTCATATGATTCACGTTCGGTACTTTGATAATTTGATATGTGGGTGGACCGGTGCTTGGGTGCTGCCCTTACTTGGACAAGCATCCGACTTATGATTAACTCCTATTGCAAGCATCTGCAACTACAAAGGAAGTATTAAGGTAAACCTAACCATAGCATGAAACATATGGATCCAAATCAGCCCCTTACGAAGCAACGCATAAACTAGGGTTTAAGCTTCTGTCACTCTAGCAAACCATCATCTACTTATAACTTCCCATTGCCTTCCTCCAGGCCCAAATAATGGTGATGTGTCATGTAGTTGACGTTCACATGACACCACTAGAGGAGAGACAACATACATCTCTTCAAAATATCGAACGAATACCAAATTCACATGACTACTAATAGCAAGACTTCTCCCATGTCCTCACGAACAAACGTGACTACTCACAAAGCATATTCACGTTCATAATCAGAGGAGTATTAATATGCATATAGGATCTGAACATATGATTTTCCACCAAATAAACCAACTAGCATCAACTACAAGGAGTAATCAACACTACTAGCAACCTACAAGTACCAATCTCAGACTTAGAGACAAGAATTGGATACAAGAGATGAACTAGGGTTTGAGAGGAGATGGTGCTGGTGAAGATGTTGATCGATATTGGCCCCCTCCCGATGAGAGGAGCGTTGGTGATGACGATGGCGATGATTTCCCCCTCCCGGAGAGAAGTGTCCCAGGCAGAACAGCTCTGCCAGAGCCCTAGATTGGTTCCGCCAAGGTTTCGCCTCGTGGCAGCGGAGTCTCGTCCCGAAAGCTTGCTTTTGATTTTTTTCTCGGACGAAAGACTTCATATAGCAGAAGATGGGCACCGGAGGGCCAGCAGGGGGCCCACGAGGCAGGGGGTGCGTCCAGGGGGTAGGGCGCGCCCCCCACCCTCGTGGCCAGGGTGTGGGCCCCCTCTGGTATATTCTTCGCTCAGTATTTTTTATTATTTCCAAAAATAACTTCCGTGGAGTTTCAGGACTTTTGGAGTTGTGCAGAATAGGTCTCTAATATTTGCTCCTTTTTCAGCCCAGAATTCCAGCTGCCGGCATTCTTCCTCTTCATGTAAACCTTGCAAAATAATAGAGAATAGGCATAAGTATTGTGACATAATGTGTAATAACAGTCCATAATGCAATAAATATCGATATAACAGCATGATGCAAAATGGACGTATCAACTCCCCCAAGTTTAGACCTTGCTTGTCCTCAAGCGGAAGCCGATAACGATAAATATGTCCACATGTTTAGAGGTAGAGGTGTCGATAAAATAAAATACAGACATGAGGGCATCGTGATCAATCTTATAACAACAACATATCTATACCTAATATTAAAAGACGGAGACTTTCATAGTTCTTCATACGTCATCACATCATATCCGATAATTTTATGTTAACCATAAAGATCGATAGCTGAGATTTAAAAGGACCAGACCCTAACATTAACCGTGTCCGCGTGGGTAGCTTATTTGATTTGGTTTCGTCCATTATGATATTTTACAGACTAGGCAGGAAATAGTAATTCAATTGATTCTTAGTTCTCCATCAGACTACATAGTCGGTTCCAATTCCTCCTGGTTTGGTTGCTATGCATCCTTTCCCGGTCCCAAATAAAAACAGACGGATAAGTCGACCCACGTCTTGCAATCCCGACCTCCTTGCTTCTCTCTCCTCACGACCGCCCGGAGCGTGGCCTCCTCCTGCGATGCCACCCCCGATTCCTCTCATGCTAGAATCCCCATGACCCCCGACGCCTAAGTCCTCGCCAGGGTCAGCGCATGATGCCCCACGATACAAGGCCTGGAGGTGTTGCCCCGACGGCGATGATGGCAATGATGCCACCGGCGCTACTCCACGTTGGCGCGTCCCCAATTCTGGAGAATCGTGGCAGTTTATGCACGACATACATCACGAGAGGTCGGATTTCCTATATCCCTGTTGTAGTATGCAAAAACTTCTGGCCTGGAGGCGATTGCATATATGTATAGAGTTCCGTGTGTATGAGGATGATAGCAATTGAGTCCAGATTTGAGCAGCGTTGAGGGCAGGATGGACGGAGCAGGTCCTCACGGCCTCTTCAAGCGGCAGTGGCAGCGGCGGCTTACCAAAGGTAGAGAGGCAGGCAGGGGATAAAAGGAAGTAAGACTAGAGGCTGGGCGAGGCACGCCGGAGAACTGAAGGTGCCGCGCTGCTGGTCCTGGCCAACGGATCCAACGACCTAACTACATGGATCCTTCGAGAAGACGCACGGGAAGAAGGGGGTGATGCAGGGAAGCGAGGTGGCTGCCTGGGTGTCTTCCAGCTCCGTTGTAGGCTCGTAGCCACGCAGCCGCTCGCGTCCGACATTGACAAGTGACAAGGCACTCACTCAAATTCTGCTGCTGTCGGTATATCCGGTGCGAGTTTGTTTGCTTAATTACAAGCCATGAATTCGACCTAAATTAAAGATAAGCCACACCCTGTGCTGGTCGAACCAGCTTAGTATTCAGTTGATTTGGGTAAGTGGTGCTCAAACAAGCCTTATTTTTTATTGGAGTACTTGACTTGAACTTGCATTAATTCTACACTTATTTGAAGAAAACCTGATGCAGAAAGGAGCAGTTGATGCTGATCATGGGTGTGTTTGGTATGTTATCCAAAAGCAACACTTACAGTCTAAAAGGTACAATATCGCTCTACCTTTTAGGCTGAATTTCCTACAAGTTTGAGCATGATACTTTATTTGCCAATCTCTGGTTGTTTGGATGTGGTTGTGTATGTCTGTATATGTATGAATCTCGCGTGTAAGTAATGTGGCGTACCAGGCTTACAGCTCTCTACAGATGGGGCAGCACACTGCAGCAGCTGTGCCAGTAGTGTTCATGGAACAACAGCGACAAAATAAAACTTCTGGAGTAGGCAAAGAGTTTGTTCGAAGACATTATGTACAGAGAACATCAGGCTTAACTACCATGTACGATCATGTACCGAACTAGCATTTCATGGCTGTATTAGGATTGACGACAGGTGATCGAGTGAAATAAGATGAAGCAAGCTGTATGTATAAAGGTTACAGAAAAATCTTTACTGCGACTAGAAAATCGCTCATGTGTCCTGTAAACTTAGATTTAAAGAAGGGTTAGCATTTCAATAGGAAGGAAGAACCTTTCATATGAAGAACAAGAATCACAGAATTGGTTTCAGAAATTGCACACAAGGTGAAGTTTATGGTCGACGAATGATCTATTGATCATCATGCAAGCTCATATAGAAATAAGAAGCTTTGTCAACCTATGTTGTCTGCTATCTGTTTGTGACATTTGCATCTACCTAATATGGCGCCGATTACGAACACACGAGGAGTTGGACTCGAAGACTCTGGTGTGTCCGACACCAACTTCCTGCTTTTCGCTATTATATTAGCCGGGCTACAATGTCCCATGTCCCGGTTACTGTTTTTCGCTATTATATTAGCCGGGCTACAATGTCCCTTAGAGTCCTGGAGAACCCTTCCCCCAATCGATCAGTGCCCCACAACCCAGTTCCTCATCCCTGCCAACCCTGGTTCATGTAATTGACATCTCTAAAGCAAAGCATGGGCATTGTGCAAAAGCGAGCATGAGTATGAGGGCGGTGTATGGCCCGGCCTTTGGGATTAACTTGTGGAGGGCGGCCCTTATGTCCAGCTCAGTGAGATCAATTTTAAATTCTTTTTAAACATTCTCTTATGCAGGCATAATTATTGTTGAGACCGCAACCATGATCGATGAAGGCAGGAAGAAGGATAAGTGGCAACACGTTGTGGAACGGTCTTAAGATAGAGGATGTGGAATCATAGAAAAGGAGGATGTGGATTTCTGGGGTCTTGGCCCATGCTTAACGGACTGGAGGCATCATTTTTTTTCATCCGTTACAACGCACGGGCATGTTTGCTACTATATATATATATATATATATATATATATATATATGTAAATTATCTGGGGCACCTAGGTGCCTGGGCACCTAGACCCGTTATGGCAAGTCATATTTCTTCATGCATGTGTACAATCTACGATATAATGACTTTCCAAGGTTTGTTTGCATGCATCCAATCATTAATGGTCAATGATTTACTACTGGTTCCCTAGAAGTTTTCCATTCCAAACTAAAACCGCATGGTATTTTCTATAACAGTGCACTCTATTATACGTTCATTAAAAATATTTTGCTTATACCTCCCATTGACTTCTGAAAAAAGATGGCGCGTATATATATACCCATGATATTTTTGGTTATTCATGCATCCTTTATGTTTCTGACATTTTAACTATAGCTGCAATCCAAGGTACGCAAGAGTGTGTATATACCTAATGAAGCAAAAGGGTATGTATATACCCTCTAATTTTTGTAGGTATTAGGTATGGCAAAATAATACGAAACATCGTCCCAAAGGTTTGTATGTATAATTGGGACATTTTTATGTATTTTCCTAATGTTTTACTTTTCAAGGTATCGAGTATTTAAAAAAATGCTAGGTCACACTTTTTGACGACTAATTTTATGAATGTACGCGTGCAGCTTGATACCCACACCCGATTTTTTTCACATTTCGACCACATATGCATATAAAGATACCCAAGGGTATGTATATACCTAATAAAACAAAAAGGGTATGTATATACTCTGATTGTTTTAAGGTATCAGATATAATTAAATAATATGAAACATCGTCCCAAAGGTTTTGTATGTACAATTAGGACATTCTTATGTATTTTCGTAATGTTTTACTTGTCAAGGTATCAAGTCTTTTAAAAATTAAGGCCGGGTCACACTTTTTTACCACTAATTTACCTATAAAAATTAAGGTGATCGAATAGTATAAGATGTGATCTTAATTATTTTTTACTTTGTGACGTGCATACCTCATATGAATATATTATCCCGTCAGATTGTGAAACAATCCTGACATCGCTAAACCCGTGCTCACATTCTCCATTAATTTATTAACCAGTGCCTACCATAGAAGGCAACGGGTATGAAAAATGAATTAATTGTTACTCTCTCACGCAAGACACAATGAATGCCATGTATCAGTTACTATATTTGACCTTTTCCATAGCGTTTGTAGCAATGTTTGGAAGGTAAACAAATGACATGCATCAATTTTTTTTGGAATCTCATCAATGCATGAACGTGGGTATACAATGTATGAAAGTTTTTTGTTTCCATTAGAGGTGTGCATGCCACCATCACAACAACAGATCAAGATCTGATCCAACGGTATCTAGTCAAGGTGCCTGGGCACCTAGGTGTCCCAAACAGCCGTCGTAATGCTCAAGTAATAATCTATTCACACTGTCAAGTATGAATCAAAAACTTCAATTGAGACCCAACAAACTATAATCTCAGTCATTGAAGGAATTGCAATTTATCATAACATCGGAAAGAGTCCATGTATGAGCTTTTCAGCAAGTTCACATACTCAACTATCATTTGGTCTTTCACAATTGCTAACACTCACGCAATACTTATGGGTATGGAGTTTTAATCGGACACAGAGAAAGATAGGGGCTTATAGTTTCGCCTCCCAACCTTTTACCTCAAGGGTAATGTCAACAATAATAGCTCATGCTAACTTATATCCAATTATATATATATATATATATATATATATATATATCAGGATCTTTCCAACACAATGTGCTTGCCAAAGAATAAAATGTAAAAAGGAAAGGTGAAAATCACCATGACTCTTGCATAAAGGTAAGGGATAAAAGTAAAAGATGGGCCCTTCGCAGAGGGAAGGAGAGGTTGTCATGCACTTTCATGGTTGGATGCACGAAATCTTAATGCAAAAGAACGTCACTTTATATTGCCACTTGTGATATGGACCTTTATTATGAAGTCCGTCGCTTTTATTTCTTCCACATCACAAGATCGTATAAAGCTTATTTCCTCCACACTAATCAATCATACATATTTAGAGAGCAATTTTTATTGCTTGCACCGATGACAACTTACTTGAAGGATCTTACTCAATCCATAGGTACATATAATGGACTCTCATGGCAAAACTGGGTTTAAGGATATTTGGAAGCACAAGTAGTATCTCTACTTGGTGCAAAGAATTGGCTAGCATGAGGGAGAAAGGCAAGCTTAACATGTTGGATGATCCATGACAATATACTTTATTTCTGATATAAGAAAAACATAACCCATTACGTTGTCTTCCTGGTCCAACATCAACTCTTTAGCATGTCATATTTTAATGAGTGCTCACAATCATAAAAGATGTCCAAGATAGTATATTTATATGTGTAACCTCTCTTTCTTTATTACTTCCTATTAATTGCAATGATGACCAAAACTATGTTTGTTAACTCTCAACATTTTTTAATCATCAAACTCTTTATATGTGAAGTCATTACTCTCCATAAGTTCAATATGATCTCTTTTTATTTCTTTTTGTTCTTTCTTTTCTTTTATTCACTCAAGATCATAGCAGAATAATCAAGCCCTTGACTCAACACTAACCTTTATTATATATAGCTCACTGACTCGATTACATAGAAGGATCATAAAGCAAAACTCAAAACTAGATTATACTAAAAACTTTATTCTACTAGATCAAGATAATACTAAAAGGATCGAACTAAGAAAACGGTAAAGATAGGAGTGTGATGGTGATACGATACCGGGGCACCTCCCCCAAGCATGGCAGTTGCCAAGGGGAGTTCCCATACCCATGTGATTATATCTCCTTTGCTGGTGAAGAAGATGGTGGAGTTGTTGATGATGTGGGCTTGTCGTCCACCTTCCAGGGCATAGGCTCACCATCATAGAAGGATGATCGAGTCTCCGGGATCCTCAAATCTGCAGCCAAACTCATCCTCTTGAATCTATATTCATACTCACAGTTTTGGTTTTGTAGGTCATAGATTTGTGCTTGGAGATGCTCGATCTTCTCGTGAAGCTTGAAAATGGTTTCCCCAATGTTATTGGCATCCAGCTTGTGGTTGTTGGTGAACTCCGCGATCATCATGTGGTTGGCGTTGAGTCCGCGTTCCACCATCCCCTGACACTTGAAAACTTGTTGATCCATTGCTTCGAGCCTCATCTCCACGCTTCCTGTCCTCCTTGGTCCCTCAACGTCGCGGATGTGCAACAACCCATCATGCATCTCAATGGTTTGAGGGCGTTGTAGCACTTCCGTGAGGTAGGGGTTGTTGACCTTCTCGAAGAACTTGTCCTTGGGGGCGCTTGGAGACGTCATGGTGATCTAGATCTGTCAGAGAAATAGCTCGAAACAAAAACAGAGGATATTGTCATGACACAGGAGTCAAAACCTTTGGGAGATTATATAATGAATTTTTACCGACCAAAAGAAGTATCGTGCAAGAAAATTGAGTCTGGAGAGCGCACGAGGTGCCCACGAGGCAGGGGGCGTGCCCAGGGGGTAGGGCGCACACTCCACCCTCGTGTCCTCCCTGTACTGCTTCTTATTTTCCTATTTTTTGAAATACTCCAAAACGGAGAACTGTTTTGGAGTCGGTTTACTTACCGTACTACGTACCTATTCCTTTTCGGAGTCTGAAACGTTCTGGAAAGTGTCCCTTATGTATTCCTCCGGGGTTACGGCTTCGATAATATTAGTTTCAACATTCATAGGATTACCTGAGATAGAATGTTTAATTCTTTGACCGTTCACCACCTTCGGATTTGTGCCTTCGACGTTGTTGATTTTTATGGCACCGGAACGATAGACCTCCTCGATAACGTAAGGACCTTTCCATTTTGAGAGGAGTTTCACTGCA
Organism: Triticum urartu; assembly: GCF_003073215.2. NCBI lineage: Eukaryota > Viridiplantae > Streptophyta > Magnoliopsida > Poales > Poaceae > Triticum > Triticum urartu. Next base: position 589,847,134 of record NC_053024.1, on the reverse strand, counting down.
AAAAATCTTAAACGAGAGTTGTATAGAAACACATAATCACCTACATTAAACTCACGCTTTTGTATTCTTTTGTCATGCCATCTTTTAACTTTTTCTTTAAACAACTTGGCATTCTCATAAGCTTGGGTTCTCCATTCATTAAGTGAGCTAATGTTAAATAGCCTCTTCTCACCGGCAAGTTTGAAATCATAGTTGAGCTCTTTAATGGCCCAATATGCCTTATGTTCTAGTTTGAGAGGTAAGTGACACGCTTTTCCATAAACCATTTTATATGGAGACATACCCATAGGATTTTTATATGCAGTTCTATAGGCCCATAATGCATCATCAAGTTTCTTGGACCAATTCTTTCTAGATCTATTAACAGTCTTTTGCAAAATTAATTTAAGCTCTCTATTGCTCAATTCTACTTGACCACTAGACTGTGGGTGATATGGAGATGCAATTCTATGATTAACATCATACTTAGCAAGCATTTTACGAAAAGCACCATGAATAAAATGTGAACCACCATCAGTCATTAAATATCTAGGGACTCCAAACCTTGGGAAAATAACTTCTTTAAGCATCTTAATAGAAGTGTTATGATCAGCACTACTAGTTGGAATAGCTTCTACCCACTTAGTAACGTAATCAACAACAACTAAAATATGATTATATCCATTAGAGGAAGGAAACAGTCCCATATAATCAAAGCCCCAAACATCAAATGGTTCAATAACAAGTGAATAATTCATAGGAATTTCTTGACGTCTACTAATATTACCAATTCTTTGACATTCATCACAAGATAAGACAAACTTACGAGCATCCTTGAAGAGAGTAGGCCAATAAAAATGGATTGCAATACCTTGTGTGCACTTCTATCTCCAGCGTGGTGCCCTCCATAAGCCTCGGAGTGACACTTGCGTAGGATCTGTTCATGTTCATGCTCGGGTACACAACGCCTAATAACACCATCTACTCCTTTATAAAGATGTGGGTCACCCCAAAAGTAATGTCTCAAATCATAGAAAAACTTTTTCTTTTGCTGGTTTGTGAAACTAGGTGGTATAAATTTAGCAACAATGTAATTAGCATAATCAGCATACCATGGAGCAGTACGAGAAGCATTTATGACATTCAGTTGTTCATCAGGAAAGCTATCATCAATAGGTAGTGGGTCATCAAGAACATTTTCTAACCTAGACAAGTTGTCTGCAACTAGGTTCTCAGCTCCTTTTCTATCAATAATATGCAAATCAAATTCTTGTAGCAAGAGAACCCATCTAATAAGTCTAGGTTTAGCATCTTTCTTTTCCATAAGATATTTAATAGTAGCATGATCAGTGTGAATAGTTACTTTAGAATCAACAATATAAGGTCTGAACTTATCACAAGTAAAAACAACTGCTAAGAATTCCTTTTCAGTAGTAGCATAATTTCTATGGGCATTGTCTAGTGTTTTACTAGCATATTGAATAACATTTAATTTCTTATCAACCCTTTGCCCTAGAACAACACCTACAGCATAATCACTAGCATCACACATAATTTCAAAAGGTAAATTACAATCAGGTGGCTGAACGATAGGTGTAGAAATCAATGCTTTCTTAAGTATTTCAAATGCTTCTACACAATCATCATCAAAGACAAAAGGAATACCTTTTTGTAATAGATTAGTCAAAGGCCGAGAAATTTTTGAGAAGTCCTTAATGAACCTCCTATAAAAACCGGCATGACCTAGGAAACTTATTATACCTTTGATGTCCTTGGGACACGACATCTTTTCAATAACATCAACTTTAGCTTTATCAACTTCAATGCCTCTTTCAGAAATTTTATGCCCCAAGATAATACCTTCATTAACCATAAAGTGGCACTTCTCCCAATTCAAGACAAGGTTAGTTTCTTCACATCTCTGCAAAACTCGATCAAGGTTGCTCAAGCAATCATCAAAAGAGGATCCATAAACGGAGAAATCATCCATGAAAACCTCACAAATCTTTTCACAAAAGTCAGAGAATATAGCCATCATGCACCTTTGAAAGGTAGCAGATGCATTACATAAACCAAAAGGCATACGTCTATAAGCAAAAGTACCGAAAGGGCAAGTGAAAGTGGTCTTTGCTTGATCATCAGCTGACACAGGTATTTGAGAGAAACCAGAATAACCATCTAGAAAGCAGAAATGTGTATGTTTGGATAATCTTTCTAGCATTCGATCAATGAATGGCAAGGGGTAATGATCTTTTTTAGTAGCTTTGTTTAATTTTCGGAAATCAACTACCAAATATAATGGGGCAAAAGCTATCTTGTGGGGATCCAAGAACAAGAAAATCAGCAGGATATTTAGCTTTCCCACACAAGACTTCAACATCTCTAACAGTCCCAATTGGTAAAATAGTATCTCTATTGGCAAGCTTAATGGTAACATCAATATCTTCTATCTCAGGTGGTGCAATATCATGCATAATTTCTCCGTATAAGGAAATAGGTATTGCACTAGCACTAGCACCCATATCACACAAGCCATGATAATAATGATCTCCTATTTTAACATAAATAATAGGCATGCCTACCACAGGTCTATGTTTATATTTAGCACCAGGTTTAGCAATTCTAGCAGTTTCTTCACAGAAGTAAATAACATGCCCATCGATATTATCAGCCAAGAGATCTTTGACAATAGCAATATTAGGTTCAACTCTAACTTTCTCAGGAGGTGTATAAGTTCTAATATTACTTTTACGAACCACAGTTGAAGCTTTAGCATGATCCTTTATCCTAACAGCAAAAGGTGGTTTCTCAACATAAGCAGTAGGAACAATAGGATCATTATAAGTGATAGTCTTTTCTTCAACTTTAATAGGTGCAACTACTTTTACTTCAACGGGAGGATTATATTTAAACCACTTCTCCTTAGGGAGATCAACATGAGTAGCAAAGGATTCACAGAAAGAAGCTACTATCTCAGAGTCAAGTCCATATTTAGTGCTAAATTTACGGAAAACATCGGTATCCATAAAAGATTTAACACAATCAAACTTAGGTGTTATACTTGACTCCTTACCTTCGTCGAGGTCCCAATCTTCAGAGTTGCGTTTAATTCTTTCCAATAAATCCCATTTGAATTCAATAGTCTTCATCATAAAAGAGCCAGTACTAGAAGTATCGAGTATGGAGCGATTGTTGTCAGAAAGCCGAGCATAAAAATTTTGAATAATCATTTCTCTTGAGTGCTCATGATTGGGGCATGAATATAACATTGACTTAAGCCTCCCCCAAGCTTGAGCGATGCTTTCTCCTTCACGAGGCCAAAAATTATATATATAATTACGATCATGATAAACAAGATGCATAGGATAAAACTTCAGATGAAATTCCAATTTCAATCGCTTATAGTCCCATGATCCCATATCATCACATAGCCTATACCATGTCAATGCATCTCCCTTCAAAGATAAAGGGAATACCTTCTTCTTGATAACATCACCGGGCATACCTGCAAGCTTAAATAATCCACAAACTTCATCCACATAGATTAGGTGTAAATCGGGATGTAATGTTCCATCTCCTACAAAAGGATTAGCTAGCAGTTTCTCTATCATACTCGAAGGAATTTCAAAGTAAACATTTTCATTTTCAGTAGGTTCAGTAGGTTGAAGAGAAACTCTTTGCTCTATTGGTCGAGGTGAAGATACCCCGAACAAGCCCCTCAAAGGATTAATTTCCATAGTAACAAGTGACAGTAAATTTCAGCACACTATATAAATTTTTCCTTACCAAATTCCACCTACCAAAGGCACTTCACTCCCCGGCAACAGCGCCAGAAAAGAGTCTTGATGACCCACAAGTATAGGGTATCTATTGTAGTCCTTCCGATAAGTAAGAGTGTCGAACAGAACGAGGAGCAGAAGGAAATGATAAGCGGTTTTCAGCAAGGTATTCTCTGCAAGCACTAAAATTATAGGTAACAGATAGTTTTGTGATAAGATAAATTGTAACGGGTAGCAAGTAACAAGTGTAAATAAAGTACAACAAGATGGCCCAATCCTTTTTGTAACAAAGGACAAGCCTAGACAAACTCTTATATAGAGAAAAGCGCTCCCGAGGACACATGGGAATTATCGTCAAGCTAGTTTTCATCATGTTCATATGATTCGCGTTCGGTACTTTGATAATTTGACATGTGGGTGGACCGGTGCTTGGGTGCTGCCCTTACTTGGACAAGCATCCCACTTATGATTAACTCCTATTGCAAGCATCCGCAACTACAAAAGAAGTATTAAGGTAAACCTAACCATAGCATGAAACATATGGATCCAAATCAACCCCTTACGAAGCAAGACATAAACTAGGGTTTAAGCTTCTGTCACTCTAGCAAACCATCATCTACTTATTACTTCCCAATGCCTTCCTCTAGGCCCAAATAATGGTGAAGTGTCATGTAGTCGACGTTCACATGAAACCACTAGAGGAGAGACAACATACATCTCATCAAAATATCGAACGAATACCAAATTCACATGACTACTAATAGCAAGACTTCTCCCATGTTCTCAGGAACAAACGTAACTACTCACAAAGCATATTCATGTTCATAATCAGAGGAGTATTAATATGCATATAGGATCTCAACATATGATCTTCAACCAAATAAACCAACTAGCATCAACTACAAGGAGTAATCAACACTACTAGCAACCTACAAGTACCAATCTCAGACTTAGAGACAAGAATTGGATACAAGAGATGAACGAGGGTTTGAGAGGAGATGGTGCTGGTGAAGATGTTGATGGAGATTGGCCCCCTCCTGATGAGAGGAGCGTTGGTGATGACGATGGCGATGATTTCCCCCTCTCGGAGGGAGTGTCCCCGGCAGAACAGCTCCGCCAGAGCCCTAGATTGGTTCCGCCAAGGTTTCGCCTTGTGGCGGCGGAGTCTCGTCCCGAAAGCTTGGTTATGATTTTTTCTCGGACGAAAGACTTCACATAGCAGAAGATGGGCACCGGAGGGCCAGCAGGGGGCCCACGAGGCAGGGAGGGCGCGCCCCCACCCTCGTGGCCAGGGTGTGGGCCCCCTCTGGTATTTTCTTTGCTCAGTATTTTTTTTTATTTCCGAAAAATAACTTCCGTGGAGTTTCACGACTTTTCGAGTTGTGCAGAATAGGTCTTTAATATTTGCTCCTTTTCTATCCCAGAATTCCAGCTGCCGGCATTATCCCTCTTCATGTAAACCTTGCAAAATAAGAGAGAATAGGCATAAGTATTGTGACATAATGTGTAATAACAGCCCATAATGCAATAAATATCGATATAAAAGCATGATGCAAAATGGACATATCAGAAGGCCAGAAGGGCTCCTGAGATGCGGCCATGTTGAGCCCTGGGACGTCGATGCAAACGCGCAGCCCAGCATCCTCGCCTGGATGTGGAGCTATGCCTGGTGAGCAGCGGCCGCCGCGCATGGCCCTTGCGTCTTGCACTTCCTGAGTGGTCCTAGTGATGAACTCCTGAGCGGTGGGTGCTCCTCGCCCTGTGTTCTCCTGAGGGAAACGTGTCATGAAGCACACCTCCAAGTGGTGCCCGAGCGCCTCCCTCATGATGTTGGCAAGGTCTGAGGCCCTCCAGAAGAGAGCCCTAGAGCCCTGCCCGAGAAGGGCGCCGGGCACGCCTTCCTATGCGATGGAGGGAGGCGCCCCTGGCGCGGGCGCTGATCCTGACGAGGTTCCAGTCGCGACGCCACCCTCCTGAGGTCCTGCATGGCACAACTGCTTCTTCTTCTTGGAGGTGGCCTTAGGAGGGCACTCACCCTTGCTGTCGAGGTCGTCGATTGCTGCAGCTTGAAAGGCACGCTCAAGGGAGCACACCGCATCTCTTTCTTCACATGGGACCGTGATGATTCCGCCGCTTCCCGGCATCTTGAGGACATTGTAGCCGTGATGGGTCACCGCCATGAACTTGGCCAGGGCTGGGTACCCGAGGATGGCATTATATGGCAGATGGATGTGCGCGACATCCAAATCGATGAGCTCGGTGCGGTAGTTCTTGCGTTCCCCGAAGGTGACAGGGAGGCGGACCTGCCCTATCAGTGTGGTGGAGACATCGGTCACTCCTGAGAAAGGCTTGGTAGGCTGAAGCTGATACGGCACTTGGAGGTTGTCGAACGTGTCGACGGACAGGACGTTGAGCCCTGTGCCGTCGTCGATGAGGGTCTTGGTGACTTGCACATTGCTGATGACAGGGGAGCAAAGCATCGGGAGGGCACCAGCGGTGGCCGCGCACTTGAGCTGATCCGCCGAACTGAAGGTGATGGCGCACTTGGACCACCTGAGCAGGCGGGTGGCCTCAAGCTTGGGGAGGACTGCATTCACTTCACGAGCAAACTGTTTGAAGATACGCTGCGAGGCTGGGGCCTGAGCTCCGCCCAAGATGCAGGTGATAGCACGTGGCTCCTAGAAGCCCCCAGCCCCCTCGTCCTGATGATGGTCGTCATTCCTTCTTGGCGGCGGCGGCAGTGGAGGAAGGCCAGCATTGCCTTGAGGACGATCCTCATGAGGCTGATCCCTCCAGGGGCCCTCGCGAGGCTGATCCTGCCAGCGGTCCTCACAAGGCCGGTCGCGCCACTCCTGGCGCGGGCCACGGTCGTCCCAGCGTCCGCCTCCACGTCCTCCTCCTTGGCTGTAGCCCCGGTCGTTGCGCTCGGGGCGTCGACCGAAGCGTCCTTCTCGAATGGCTCTGAGCTCTTGACAGTCGTTCGTGTTGTGGGTATGCAGGTTATGGAAGGCGCAGAACGGTCGGCTGCTCTTGGATGACTCGGGCTGATCTCTGCCGCCCTTGGTGTCTGGCTCCGCCGCAAGCACGGCTGCTCCCTTGCGCTTCACGTCCTTGGCCTTGGCTTTCTTCTCCTCCGAGTCCGCAGCGAGGAGCTCAAGGAGGAAGAGGCGCCCTTCCTCAGCTCTTGCACACTTGGTCACCAGGTTGAACAACTCCAGGGATGTGCACAGCTCCTCGTGAATAGCGAGCTCCTCCTTCATCTTGATGTCGCAGACGCCATCAGAGAACGCGGAGATGATGGCCTCGTCCGTCACCTTGGGGATCTTGAGACGAACGTTGTTGAAGCATTGGATGTACTTCTGGAGGGTCTCTCCTGGTTGTTGATTGACACGACGCAGGTCTCCTGCGGCAGGTGGGTGATACATATCGATAATTTTTGATTGCTCCATGCTATATTATCTACTATTTTTGACTATATTGGGCTTTATTTTCCACTTTTATATTATTTTTGGGACTAACCTATTAACCGGAGGCCCAGCCCAGAATTGCTGGTTTTTGCCTATTTCAGTGTTTCGAAGAAACGGAATATCAAATGGAGTCCAAACGGAATGAAACCTTTGGGAACATGATTTTCTCACCGAACATGATCCAAGAGACTTGGACCCTACTCCAAGAAGTAACAGAGGCGGTCACGAGGGTGGGGGCGCCCCCTAGGGCGCGCCCACTGCCTCGTGGGCCCCCTGGTGCTCCACCGACGTACTCCTTCCTCCTATATATACCTACGTACCCCCAAACGATCAGATACGGAGCCAAGAACCTAATTCCACCGCCGCAACTTTCTATATCCACGAGATCCCATCTTGGGGCCTGTTCCGGAGCTCCGCCGAAGAGGGCCGTCATCATGGAGGGCTTCTACATCATCATAGCCTCTCCGATGAAGTGTGAGTAGTTTACCTCAGACCTTCGGGTCCATAGTTATTAGCTAGATGGCTTCTTCTCTCTTTTTGGTTCTCAATACAATGTTCTCCCCCTCTCTCGTGGAGATCTATTCAATGTAATCTTCTTTTTGCGGTGTGTTTGTTGAGACCGATGAATTGTGGGTTTATGATCAAGTCTATCTATGAATAATATTTGAATCTTCTCTGAATTCTTTTATGTATGATTGGTTATCTTTGCAAGTCTCTTCGAATTATCAGTTTGGTTTGGCCTACTAGATTGGTTTTTCTTGCCATGGGATAAGTGCTTAGCTTTGGGTTCGATCTTGCGGTGTCCTTTCCCAGTGACAGAAGGGGCAGCAAGGCACGTATTGTATCGTTGCCATCGAGGATAACAAGATGGGGTTTATTTCATATTGCATGAATTTATCTCTCTACATCATGTCATCTTGCTTAAGGCGTTACTCTGTTTTTAACTTAATACTCTAGATGCATGCTGGATAGCGGTCGATGAGTGGAGTAATAGTAGTAGATGCAGGCAGGAGTCGTTCTACTTGTCTCGGACGTGATGTCTATATACATGATCATACCTATATATTCTCATAACTATGCTCAATTCTGTCAATTGCTCAACAGTAATTTGTTCACCCACTGTAGAATACTTATGCTCTTGAGAGAAGCCACTAGTGAAACCTATGGCCCCCGGGTCTATCCTCATCATATCAATCTCCATCACTTTATTATTACTTGCTTTTTACTTTTCCCTTTTACTTTTCACTTTGCATCTCTATATCAAAAATACCAAAAATATTATTTATCATCTCTATCAGATCTCACCCCCGTAAGTGACTGTGAAGGGATTGACAACCCCTAATCGCGTTGGTTGCGTTGAGCTATTGTATTTGTGTAGGTACGAGGGACTTGCGTGTAGCCTCCTACTGGATTGATACCTTGTTTCTCAAAAACTGAAGGAAATACTGACGCTACTCTGTTGCATCATCCTTTCCTCTTCGGGGAAATCAAACACAAGCTCAAGAGGTAGCAAGAAGAATTTCTGGCGCCGTTGCCGGGGAGTCTGCACAAAAGTCAACATACCAAGTACCCATCACAATCCCTATCTCCCGCATTACATTAGTTGCCATTTGCCTCTCGTTTTCCTCTCCCCCACTTCACCCTTGCCGTTTTATTCGCCCTCTCTTTTCCGTTCGTCTCTTCATCTGCCTTGATGTCTTACTTGGCTCGTTTGCTTGTTTGGTTGAAATAGTTGGGTATTTATTCCTAAACAGAGTAGCTAATATCTATGGATCCTCATCCGCTTGCCAATCATTTTAAGAGATCCAATTATGATGAACCAATTCGTAGTGATGTGGATGCACTAGATTATCTTTATAAGCTTTTGCCTAAATTCTGTAAATCTGAAAATTGTGATGAAGTGCCTCACGATAGATCTTTGAATAAAAAGCATGATTGCAATGATTTTATTATAAATTCTGTTGATGTAAATTATACTACTAATATGCAAAACCCTAATCTTGGGGATGCTAGTTTTGCTATGTCCAATAGCCATGATTGGGGAGATTCTTCTTATGATCTTGAAAATTTATTTAAGCCCCATGATGAATATAAGATTGATAATAGTGTTTGCAATAATATTGAAAGTGGGTTTGGAAGAGTGTCAACATTAGATCCCACATATTTGGATAACATTCAATCTTATTAAATTTTTGATAAAAGTGGGTTTGGAGAAATCATGACTTTAGTTAATGTTAATCCCACTATCTCGGAAGAGTGTCAACTTTGCATGCATGTCGATCGTATTGAAAATATTTTATGTGATAGCTATTTTATTGAATTTTCTTATGATCCCACATGTAATTATTATGAGAGAGGAAAATATGGTCGTAAAAATTTTCATGCTAATAAATTACCTCTCATTATGTTGAGATTGTTATTGTTTCTTTCCGCTTCCTTGCATATGCTAGTTTTTGCTTCCTATGATAATTTGTTTGCCTATAAGATGCCTATGCATAGGAAGTATGTTAGACTTAATTGTGTTTGTCACATGTTTTATGAAGCTCTCTTTGTGCTTCAATTCTTGTCTTTCTTGTGAGCATCATTGAAATCTCAATGCCTAGCTAAAAAGGGTTTAAAGAAAAGCGCTTGTTGGGAGATAACCCAATATTTTTCCTTGCTGCTTAGTAATAAATAACCCATCTACCTTTTGTTTGGATGTGGTTTTGTGTTTTAATTAGTGTTTGTGCCAAGTTAGACCTATTGGATCTTCTTGGATGATAGTTATTTGATCTTGCTGTAATTTCCAGAAACTTTGCGCTCAGTGCCTGAATCATTAAAAATCACTAGAACGTGATAAAATACTGATTCCAATTTCTGCTGATCAATAAACAAATTGTCTAGGTCTTCCATTTTTTGTAGATTTTTTGGAGTTCCAGAAGTTTGCGTTAGTTACAGATTACTACAGACTGTTTTGTTTTTGACAGATTCTTTTTTTCGTGTGTTGTTTGCTTATATTAATGAATCTATGGCTAGTAAAATAGTTTATAATCCATAGAGAAGTTGTAATACAGTAGGTTTAACACCAATATAAATACAGAATGAGTTCATTACAGTACCTTGAAGTGGTCTTTTGTTTTCTTTCTCTAACGAAGCTCACGAGATTTCTATTGAGTTTTGTGTTGTGATGTTTTCAAGTTTTGGGTGAATTCTTCTAATGGATTATGGAACAAGGAGTGGCAAGAGCCTAAGATTGGGGATGCCCATGGCACCCCCAAGATAATATAAGGACACCAAAAAGTCAAAGCTTGGGGATGCCCCGGAAGGCATCCCCTCTTTCGTCTACTTCCATCGGTAATTTTACTTGGAGCTATATTTTTATTCACCACATGATATGTGTTTTGCTTGGAGCATCTTGTATTATTTGTGTCTTTGTTTGTTAGTGTGCCATAATCATCCTTGCTGTACAAACCTTTTGAGAGAGCCATACATGAATTGAATTTGATAGAATACTCTATGTGCTTCACTTATATCTTTTGAGCTATGTAGTTTTGCTCTATGTGCTTCACTTATATCTTTTGAGCGTTATAATTTTGCTCTATGTGCTTCACTTAGATCTTTTAGAGCACGGTGGTGGATTTGTTTTAAAGAAACTATTGATCTGTCATGCTTCACTTACATTATTTTGAGAGTCTTAATAGCATGGTAATTTGCTTAATAATAATATGCTCGGTATTGAAGATTTGTGAAACTTTCTTTTGAGTGCGTTGAATACTAAGAAAATATTGATGCTTGATAATTGTTTTGAGATATTAAGGTGGTAATATTAGAGTCATGCTAGTTGAGTAGTTGTGGATTTGAGAAATACTTGTGTTAAAGTTTGTGATTCCCGTAGCATGCACGTATGGTGAACCGTTATGTGATGAAGTCGGAGCATGATTTATTTATTGATTGTCTTCCTTATGAGTGGAGGTCGGGGACGAGCGATGGTCTTTTCCTACCAATCTATCCCCCTAGGAACATGCGTGTAATACTTTGCTTTGATAACTTCTGGATTTTTGCAATAAGTATATGAGTTCTTTATGACTAATGTTGAGTCCATGGATTATACGCAGTTTTCCCAATCTTCCACCATTGCTAGCCTCTCTAATACCGCGCACTTTTCGCCAGTATCATGCACCCACCATATACCTTCCTCAAAACATCCACCATACCTACCTATCATGGCATTTCCATAGCCATTCCGAGATATATTGCCATGCAACTTTCCACCGTTCCGTTTATTATGACACGCTCATGTAGTTGACATCATATTTGTGGCAAAGCCACCATTCATAATTCTTTCATACATGTCACTCTTGATTCATTGCATATCCCGGTACACCGCCGGAGGCATTCATATAGAGTCATATTTGATCTAAGTGTTGAGTTGTAATTGTTGAGTTGTAAGAAAAATAAAAGTGTGATGATCATTAATTTTTAGAGCATTGTCCCAAGTGAGGAAAGGATGATGGAGACTATGATTCTCCCATAAGTTGGGATGAGACTCCGGACGAAAAAAAGAGGCCAAAAAAAGGCCCAAATAAAAAAAAGAGAGAAAAAGAGAGAAGGGACAATGTTACTATCCTTTTACCACACTTGTGCTTCAAAGTAGCACCATGATCTTCATGATAGAGAGTCTCTCATTTTGTCACTTTCATATACTAGTGGGAATTCTACATTATAGAACTTGGCTTGTATATTCCAATGATGGGCTTCCTCAAAATTGCCCTAGGTCTTCATGAGCAAGCGAGTTGGATGCACACCCACTTAGTTTCTTTTGATAAGCTTTCATATACTTATAGCTCTAGTGCATCCGTTGCATGGAAATCCCTAGTCACTCACATTGATATCTATTGATGGGCATCTCCATAGCCCGTTGATACGCCTAGTTGATGTGAGACTATCTTCCCCTCCTTTTATCTTCTCCACAACCACCATTCTATTCCACATATAAGTGATATATCCATGGCTCACGCTCATGTATTGCGTGAAGATCGAAAAAGTTTTGAAAATGTTAAAGTATGAAACAATTGCTTGGCTTGTCATCGGGGTTGTGCATGATTTAAATACTTTGTGTGGTGAAGATAGAGAATAGCCAAACTATATGATTTTGTAGGGATAACTTTCTTTGGCCATGTTATTTTGAGAAGACATAATTGCTTTGTTAGTATGCTTGAAGTATTATTATTTTTATGTCAATATGAACTTTTGTCTTGAATCTTTCGAATCTGAATATTCATACAACAATTAAGAAGGTTTGCATTGAAATTATGCCAAGTAGCACTCCGCATCAAACATTCTCTTTTTATCATTTACCTACTCGAGGACGAGCAGGAATTAAGCTTGGGGATGCCTGATACGTCTCCAAAGTATCTATAATTTTTGATTGCTCCGTGCTATATTTTCTACTGTTTTGGACTATATTGGGCTTTATTTTCCACTTTTATATTATTTTTGGGGACTAACCTATTAACCGGAGGCCCAGCCCAGAATTGCTGTTTTTTTGCCTATTTCAGTGTTTCGAAGAAACGGAATATCAAACGGAGTCAAAACGGAATGAAACCTTCGGGAACGTGATTTTCTCACCGAATGTGATCCAGGAGACTTGGACCCTACTCCAAGAAGTAACAGAGGCGGTCACGAGGGTGGGGGCGCCCCCCCTAGGGCGCGCCCCTGCCTCATGGGCCCCCTGTTGCTCCACTGACGTACTCCTTCCACCTATATATACCTACGTACCCCCAAACGATCAGATACGGAGCCAAAAACCTAATTCCACCGCCGCAACTTTCTGTATCCACGAGATCCCATCTTGGGGCTTGTTCCGGAGCTCCGCCGGAGAGGGTCGTCATCATGGAGGGCTTCTACATCATCATAGCCTCTCCGATGAAGTGTGAGTAGTTTACCTCAGACCTTCGGGTCCATAGTTATTAGCTAGATGGCTTCTTCTCTCTTTTTGGTTCTCAATACAATGTTCTCCCCCTCTCTCGTGGAAATCAATTCGATGTAATCGTCTTTTTTGCGGTGTGTTTGTTGAGACCGATGAATTGTGGGTTTATGATCAAGTCTATCTATGAATAATATTTGAATCTTCTCTGAATTCTTTTATGTATGATTGGTTATCTTTGCAAGTCTCTTGAATTATCAGTTTGGTTTGGCCTACTAGATTGGTTTTTCTTGCCATGGCAGAAGTGCTTAGCTTTGGGTTCGATCTTGCGGTGTCCTTTCCCAGTGACAGAAGGGGCAACAAGGCACGTATTGTATCGTTGCCATCGAGGATAACAAGATGGGATTTATTTCATATTGCATGAATTTATCTCTCTACATTATGCCATCTTGCTTAAGGCGTTACTCTGTGTAACACCCGGGATGTGATTTACCCAATATGTACTCCAACTCTTGCCGTTTCTGGCCTTAAGTTATTTTATTTTCTCGGGTTCGGGTTTTTGTCTCCGTGTGTTGTTCTCGTTGTCATACATCTCATATCATCTCATCATGTGCATTGCATTTGCATACGTGTTCATCTCATGCATTCGAGCATTTTCCCCGTTGTCCGTTTTGCATTCCGGCGCTTCGTTCTCCTCCGGTGGTCATTTCTACCTTTCTTGCGTGTGTGGGGATTAAACATTTCCGGATTGGACCGAGACTTGCCAAGCGGCCTTGGTTTACTACTTGTAGACCGCCTGTCAAGTTTCATATCATTTGGACTTCGTTTGATACTCCAACGGTTAACCGAGGGACCGAAAAGGCCTCGTGTGTGTTGCTGCCCAACACCCCTCCAAGTTGGACCAAAACCCACCAAAACCCTCTCCATCATCTAGAGCGTTCGATCACGATCACGTGGCCGAAAACCGCACCTCATTTCGAGCTTCCTAGCTCCTCCTACCTCTATAAATATCCCCTCCCCGAAATTCCGGATCCAAACAACCCTAAACCTAGCCCCGCTCCTCATCTGCGCGCCGGACACGTCTGTCCGCGCGCCGGACATCGCCGCCGCCCACTCCCGTCGCGCCACGTGGCGGGCGTTCCGACATCGCCGCCGCCGGCCCTCTCAGCCTGCGCGGGGCCCTCCCCGGCTTAGCCGCGCCTCTCCACTTCCGCGGGCGACCCGAGCCGGCCCCCGCGCCACCATATGCCGCACCACCGCCTCTGCCACCGTCCGCCGCGCCCGACCTCGCCGCTCCGCCGCCTCAGCGCTCTGGCCGGCCACCGCGCGCCGCCCCTCGCCGACCTTGCCGCCGACGCGCCTCGCTGCCCCGACGCGCTCCGGACGGCCTCCTCCTCGCTCCACCTTGACCCCGGCGCTCGCCTTCCTCCGATCCGGCCGACTCGGACATCAACTCCGGTGGAACGGCGACGAACCTCGAACCGCGTGCAAACCCGATCCAGATCTGAGATTCGGTTGACTTTCCGTCCCTAACCCTAATTTTGTTTGCCTATGTTCATCGTGTCGTAACTCCTCATCCGTAGCTCCGTTTTGGGCATATAGCATATCAAAATGTTCATCTCAGGGAGTTAGAAGAGTGCTATTTGAGTTAATTGTGAGATCTGCTGCTCCATTTAGATATTTGTCATTTTTGCCATGATTATTGTGTGCATGATATGCCCAGGTGCTCTTCATGTGTTTTGTTAAGGGTTTTGCCATCTTTCCAGAGGTGCAACCCATGTATTTTTGTGATGTGTGTGGTGACTAGCACAAGCTTGCAAAGTGAGGCATTGGTTAATGCTGATTTCAGGGACTTAGCATTTCCACTAAGTCCATGACCTATTTATCTCATATGGCCATATGTTCATGTTGTTTCCTAGTTATCCGTGCCTCTTTTGAGGATGATCAGTAAGGATGATTTGTTAATCTTGTAGTGCTCTATCCATCCATGTCTTTGTTTGCAATTATGGAGCAACCTAGCTTGAGTCAATCGAGCTCTACTTTTGTCATTTCGTGAATCTGGGCAGATTGTCTACTTGTTAGCAATTTTGCCGAGGATGTTGTAGTTGATCCGTGCATGCTATGGTGTTGTTCTTGCCATGTCTAGCTTGAATTTTGTGTATTATTGATGGGTGTATGCTTAGATTGTCATGACTTGCTCTGTGGTGAGTGCATCCAGCTCGTAAACATGCCTACTTGATATCTGTTTCAGCATGCTCCAGTTTTCACTAAGTCTGAGAACTAATTATGTTTTTGCCATGTTGACATGCTTGCAATTGTATTTTCTTATCCCTTTTGGCCCAAGGTCACTAAGGGTCTTTTGTTAAGCTCTTTGAGTAGCTCCATGCCATGCTTTACTTTGCCACGTTCATGTCCTGTAGCATATTGTTTTCATGCTCCGAAGAGTGCTATCTGATCTGAAATTCCAGACAAGTGTTAATTTCACTAAGTCTGAAATCTGTTTGTCAAATGCATTTTGCCATGCTTGTTTGAACCTGTTAATGGATGAATTGGCCATAGCTCAGTGCTAGACTTTTGTTAAGATTCTTGAATGTATCCCTTCCATGTATTTTGATGCCATGTTTGGGTGTTGTAGCATGTTCATCTTGTTGCATTTAGATGGCTACTTGCTGTAAATCGCAGAACGTGGTCATATTTGAATTGCTTGCCATTTCCAAACCGTAACTCCGATTCTGGCGTTCTTTATATCGTTTTCAAGCGATTTCATCTCATCTTTCCAGTGGCACACTTGGATTTCCATGTTGAGTCCAGGTTCATGCATCCCTTGTCAAATCTTGCATATGCATCACATATTGCATTCTGCATAGCATAGCATCTTTGCATCATATTGTTTGAGCTTGCACGTGGTTGATTGTGTTCCGTTTCCTTGTTTTTCTTGTTTGGGTAGAGCCGGGAGATGAGTTCGGTAACGAGGAGCCCGTTGAGTTTGCTTTCGAGGATCCAGTCAACTCTGACAACTTTGCAGTCAAGATGATCATACCCTCGAAATCACTACTATCTTTGCTTTGCTAGATGCTCGCTCTTTTGCTATGCCTATGCTACGATGCCTACCACTTGCTTATCATGCCTCCCAAATTGCCATGTCAAACCTCTAACCCACCATGTCCTAGCAAACCGTTGATTGGCTATGTTACCGCTGTGCTCAGCCCCTCTTATAGCGTTGCTAGTTGCAGGTCAAGTTTGGAGGCCATTCCTTGGTGGAATATTATTTACTTGTTGGGATATCATTATATTGCCATGTTATCTTAATGCATCTATATACTTGGTAAAGGGTGGAAGGCTCGGCCTCTCGCCTAGTGTTTTGTTCCACTCTTGCCGCCCTAGTTTCCGTCATATCGGTGTTATGTTCCCGGATTTTACGTTCCTTACGCGGTTGGGTTATAATGGGAACCCCTTGATAGTTCGCCTTGATTAAAGATTTTCTAGCAATGCCCAACCTTAGTTTTACCATTTGCCACATAGCCTTCCGGAGCCTGAGGGTCATCTTATTTAAACTCCCCCAGACCAGTGCTCCTCTGAGTGTTGGTCCGAACCAGGCAGCCTGTGGGGCCACCTCGGGGAAACTTGAGGTTTGGTTTTACTCGTAGCTTGACCTATCTGAGTGTGCCCTGAGAAAGAGATATGTGCAGCTCCTATCGGGATTTGTCGGCACATTCAGGCGGTGTTGCTGGATTTCTTTTAACCTGTCGAAGTGTCTTGAAGAACCGAGATACCGAGTCTGATCGGAACGTCTCGGGAGGAGGTCTATTCCTTCATTGACCATGAGAGCTTGCCATGGGCTAAGTTGGGACTCCCCTGCAGGGATTTGAACTTTCGAAAGCCGTGCCCGCGGTTATGGGCAGACGGGAATTTGTTAATGTCCGGTTGTAGATAACTTGAACCTTAATTTAATTAAAATGAATCAACAGTGTGAGTTACCGTGATGGTCTCTTCTCGGCGGAGTCCGGGAAGTGAACACGGTGTTGGAGTAATGTTTGCGCAGGTTGTTCTCTAGTTACTCGCTCGCGCTTTGCCTCCTCTTCTCGCTCTCTTTTGCGAACAGGATAGCCACCATATATGCTAGTCGCTTGCTGCAGCTCCACATATTTTCCTTGCCTTACCTATTAAGCTTAAATAGTCTTGATCGCGAGGGTGCGAGATTGCTGAGTCCTTGTGGCTCACAGATTACTTCCAAACCAGATACAGGGCCTGATGATTCCGCTCCAGGTGACGCGCTCGAGCTCAAGTGGGAGTTCGACGAGGACTCTCAACGATACTATGTTTCTTTTCCGGATGATCAATAGTGGTGCCCAGTTGGGGTGATCGGGACCGTGTCGCATGTTGGGTTATCTTTTATTTTGGCGCCGTAGTCGGGCCATGAGTGTTTGAATGTTGTAATGCTATTTATGTACTTGATTGACGTGGCGAGTGTAAGCCAACTATGTTATCTCCCCTTTTATTATCTATATTACATATGCCTTCAATGCGATTATGTCTCTAAGTCGTGCCTCGACACGTGGGAGCTATAGTCGCATCGAGGGCGTTATACTCTGTTTTTAACTTAATACTCTAGATGCATGCTAGATAGCGGTCGATGAGTGGAGTAATAGTAGTAGATGCAGGCAGGAGTCGGTCTACTTGTCCCGGACGTGATGCCTATATACATGATCATACCTATATATTCTCATAACTATGCTCAATTCTGTCAATTGCTCAACAGTAATTTGTTCACCCACCGTAGAATACATATGCTCTTGAGAGAAGCCACTAGTGAAACCTATGGCCCCCGGGTCTATCCTCATCATATCAATCTCCATCACTTTATTATTACTTGCTTTTTACTTTTGCCTTTTACTTTTCACTTTGCATCTCTATATCAAAAATACCAAAAATATTATCTATCATCTCTATCAGATCTCACTCCCGTAAGTGAACGTGAAGGGATTGACAACCCCTAATTGCGTTGGTTGCGTTGAGCTATTGTTTTTGTGTAGGTACGAGGGACTTGCGTGTAGCCTCCTACTGGATTGATACCTTGGTTCTCAAAAACTGAGGGAAATACTTACGCTACTCTGCTACATCATCCTTTAATCTTCGGGGAATCCAAAGCAAGCTCAAGAGGTAGCAGTGGGCGGTCGCGAGTGCCCTGGAAGTTGGCGACGAAGCGGTCGCGAATCTTGTCCCAGGAGGAGATCGAGCCTGGAGGCAGGTTCAGGAGCCACGAACGGGCGCCGTCTATGAGCGCCATGGGGAACCTGTTCGTCATGACTTTCTCGTTGCCGTTGGCCGCCTCGATGCTCAGCTCGTAGAGTTGCGGTATGTCCGCGGGGTCGGGTGTGCCATCGTAGCGAGGAGGCAGATCTGGCTTAAACTTGCCCGGCCAGGCGACGCTATGCAGCTCAGGGGTGAAGGCGCGGCAGCCGGCCGTGGTCATCAGGGCCCGTCTTGGAGGTGGAGCTTGGTCTTGACGCCCATGCACCGCTACGGCAAGTGACGCGGGGCCCTGCCGTGGTAGACGATCCTGGCGCGGCGGTGCGAGGTGTGGCGGAGCGTTCTCTTGCGGTCGAGGAACTTCATGGCAGCTTCTTTCTTGACGCGCGGGCGCCGGACGCAGTGGGTCGCGCCGCGGAGCAGCACGCCTTGGCGCCAGGGTACCGTCTTGGTGCAGAGGTGGTGGAGGTGCTCCAAGTGCTACGTCGCCCGTAGCTAGCGGAGGGCAAGGCAGTGAGAGGGACGGCGCAAGGGAGCCCCCTGCGGCGCTGACAAGCTCGGCGATGCGGTCGAGCCAGTCCTCGTAGAGGTCGTCGACCGGGGGGTAGCGCATGAGCTCGTGCGCCATGAGGAGTGCAGCCCGTGCGTCCATGGGAGTGCGACGAGCGTCAGACGACGAACCAGCGGGAGTCGGCTATGGAGTGGCGGTGCGGCCGTCCTGTCGCATCAAGGGGTGCAACGAGCACGCTTGCTTCTTGTTCCCCACCGGGCCGGTAGCGGCGTTGGCAGTAGGCGACGGAGAGCGATGGGGTGGCCCGCCGACAGGGGCCATCTGAGCAACGCGGGTGGCAAGGGAAGCCCGGCGCACCCCTACCAGGCGCGCCAAATGTCGGATCACGGGTTCCGGAAAAACCCTTAAAGTTCAAACTCTGGGGTGCGCGCGAAGTTCTTTCCCCCCTACCGATCCACGCCCTAGCTTGCTAAGATCTCGCGGACGAACTGAACAAACTCACAACACAAAGAGACACAAGATTTATACTGGTTCGAGCCACCGTTGTGGTGTAATACCCTACTCTAGTGTGGTGTGGTGGATTGCCTCTCGGGCTGATGATGAACACTACAAAGGGGGAAGAACAGCCTCCTGAGGTTGAGGTGTTCTTGTGCTTGATGTGTGGCTAAGGATCCGCTAAAGATCAAATGCTTCCGTACCAGTTCCGATCTAGGTGTCCTCTACGGTGGTGGCTCGTTCTACTTATATAGGCTCTGGTCCTCTCCCCAAATATTGAGCGGGAAGGGAGCCAACAACGGCCAATTTGAAAGGGGACAGCTAGTACAGCTTATCCTGAAAAAACAGGTCTTCGTCTGCAAAAGGCTCTGGTGGTGACACCACCTTGGGCTCCATTGTGACCTCCGTCTTGCCGTCCTACTAGTCTTGGTCTCGTTGCACCGATATGGAAACCTTTGCTTGACGCCTCGGTACTCCGCGCCTGCGCTTGCTTCCTTAGCACCAAAGAGGAAACAAACACACTGCGTGCTGGCGCCCGCCTGATCTTGATCGTCATGGCTCACGTCACGAGAACCTCATGAGGTTTGCTTCACCTTCATCTCTCTGCTCGTCGTGAGCCAACCTGGTGAGGCCGCTCCCGAGGAGGTCTTGGGTGGTCCGCCTCGCGAGGCTTGGCCCCTCGCCTGGGTCTTGAACACCTTGTTGATGAAGTTGGGCTGTACGGGCCCACGCGCAAAGCCATGCCGTGGGCCGCAGGCAGGCAAGTCTGGGGACCCCCGTTCCCAGAACGCCGACAGATAGGGACCGTTTCGAAAAAAACTATGTTGATAGGGCCGGACGGCGGCGCCGCGGCGAGCGCACCAAGGCGGAGGATAAAGTGTTGTCACCAATGTGCTGGGCTGGGTTGGCCATTCTTATTGAAAAATAAAAATGGACCGGAACTATTTACAACGTTGTCTACAATTTGCATGGGTCCGCTGGTTGCAGGAAGAAAATGCTGGGAGAAAGAAGGTTGGTCGCTATCTTTGCCTAAGAATAATGTCGACTGAATGTAACGACACTATCATAGGAAATAATATCCTCCTGTTAAATTGTGAATTTAGAGAACTGGTGCATGAGCATTTAGCATTATTTATTTATTTACTTATTTATCTTTAGGGGACCATGAGCATGTACCTGGGCCGGATCATGTGAGAGCCTCCCTTCCAGTTAATTATGGGCTCCTCTATTGGGCCTTCATCAGTGGGCTGCATGTTATCAACAAGTGGAAAATGTGTTCAATACGAAAAATAGTATGCACTACGTACGGTACGGGGCACTAAAGGATCGAACCATGCAACGACTTCCAAAACATTATGTTTGTCGTTCTAACAACACATTTATTCAACCAACAGATGAAATATACTAGTGATTGTACATTGAAAACAGCAGCAGCAGCAACCAGGGCTGGGGGTGCAACAGAAGCAGTAAGCAGGCCAGAAGAGTGAAGACACAACTCTCTCTTCCAAACCAAACATCAGCCATCATTACAAAAGGGCTACCAAAAAAGAACAAGTGTATGCATCAAACTAAATAAATATCCTACTACACCAAGTGTACGCATGTACTAACTGGCTCTGTTAGACGTTAGTATTTTTAAAGCTGTGGAGATTGGCTGACAGCTTGAACCAGATGGATGCCTGATGGGGGAAACTCGAGCCAGCAGGTCGAAGTCTGATACTTGCGACCCTTTCTCCTACTTTGGGCTGCAGAGCATGGCGGCACATGTCAAGGTATGGTGCATGCAAAGACGCATGGTTCGTTGTGTACACACAGTTTTGCCTGATGAACGAAACTACACTGCCATCATGATCCTTGCCATCGGTTATCTCCTAGTTAATCAGATAATTCAGTCCGACAAACAAAGAGCATGTACCAAGGCTACATACCAACCCCCAGTCAAAAATTCCTGAAGGCCCAAAGAAGCTGGGATCCTGCTCAAAGACCTTGCAGTGACTGTGTTTGTATTCCGTGAGACAACACGCCCGGTATGTGCGAACGATCATCAATCGTTCACCATTGTCTGATCGAGCCAGGAACCACCTACAACTGCCAAGCCGCTTTTCTTTGATTGGTTCTGGGGTTAGGAAGGGTAGGGACACCAGGCGGCCTACAACATCATATCAAGTTGGATTCAAATAAAAAGGGCTCTTGATGTAGTCAATCTTAAGAACAGCATGTTATGGGCATGGATATTTTTTCAGTAAATGTTGACAGTAATATAAGAAAGCCATCATGATATCATAGGAAAGTAACATACTGCTGTAACAGCCGTTTGTAGCGATGACTGGAGTAGGCCAGCAATACGTCCAGCCATAGAAGGAGTCAACAGCGTAAATGAAGCCCTTGTGTTCAATGGCATGAGAGAACCATGGAGGATGTATGATCCTGCGATGGACGTGCAGATTTATCCACTTACCGCAGTGACCTATCAGATAGGCGAGACCGCGGTTGAAGAACGCAATTAGCCTGAAGTCTTCATAATTCGCAGATCTTGTGGGCACTTGGCAGATTACAACCTTGAGCAAATCAAACTTGGTATCATGTTGGCTACTGTAAGATTCCAAGTAGTCTGGGTCGCGGTGCCAAAGCAGTGAAGTGTTAATCGAAGGAAGGGGGATCAATCGCCGGGTGTAGACCTCCACGAGCATCCAGCTATCGCGACCGTCGATGAGCACCATCCAAGACGTGTTCATGCCGACCCAGTACATACCGTTAATGTAGTTGAGGGTGACGGGGATCAGATCGCAGTCAAGGGGGTTGATGCTCTCCACCCTATGATCGTTATGCTGCGTGACACGCCGTTTCTGAAGATCAGGCCGCATCAACAAGCAAGGAGATGGCTTAAAAGGCTCCAGCCTAAGGGCTTTGAGTAAATGGTACAGCCCCGACGAGCACACGGTGAGCGGCATGGTACCGAGATTTTCCACACGTGAAACAATGAGCTTGATTACCTCTGTGGGGAGCGAATTCCAGCCACTCTTTCGGCGGACGCTGCTCGGTTCTGCCATTGTTAGTTCTTGGGTTTAGGATGAGGGGGGAGGCGCCTTAGCGGGGATGGAAGATTGGACAAGGGGGGAGGTGCCTTAGCGGGGATGGAAGAGCGGACAAAGATGGAGAAGCGAATATGTGCTGCGGGAAGTGGACAGGTGATGATGACTACAGTACGTCGCTTGACTTATGAGAAACATACCAGTAGCATAGGGTCATGTCGAAGTCAGACAACTTCCTTGAGTGATCACAGTGCTAGTACTCCCTACAGTACCTACTACTATGCCCTAACTTGCTTGAGTAGAGTAGTAGTGGAGTAGGACTCTACTCTACTACTAGCACCGGAGGAGTAGTATATTCTAATCTAAAACGTTCACTGGGAGACATGGCAGTTGCAAACGCCCGCGACGAAGTTATAATACGTGTGTAAGGGTGGCGGTTTTGTCAAATACTATGGCCTGAAAACAGGCCACCGTCGGATGGAAATCTGACGGTCACGTGAGATTCGCCAGGATTGAGCTCGTGCCGAACAATCTCCAGATATCATTACTAAGAAAAAGTCACTACTGGCCCTTGGCGGAGAACATCAAGTACGAGACATGCTACCCTTTCACCATGCCAGAGTCACTTGAGGATCACCGCCTCCTGCTAGTCTCGGAGGAGGACGGCAGCATCTTCCTCTTGATCATGGGCACTGGCAAGGCCCGCGTAGGCCGCCGCCCCGTCTCTGTAGTGTGTGTCAGGGGTGACACCGCTGACGCTGACACTGACCCGAGGCCGTTGTACAGGTGCGTGCTCACTGTTACTACCCCTCCGAGGTAAGTGGGCGGCGACACCGGCTCCATCATGCTGACTAGGACTGTGCAGAGCTGGGACCTTCCCGCCGATGTGGACATGGAATATGCATGGTATGATTTACCCCCCAACGCGGTGCATGGGGACTCCAAGGAGGTTCACCTGGACATACGCATTATCAAGTTAAATATTGATCATTAGTCTTCGCTCAGTGTAATCCGCTGTCCAAGCATGTGGAGACTTCCATGCATGATCTTGCTCTATTGGAGTATCGCGCATGAATAGAAGTGTATCCATTTATAGTTTAGTCTAGAATCTTCCTTGTATGAACTTTTACTACAGTACTGGTGAAAGACTTACTATGAACCATTTCTTACATCTCCTCTGCCCCTTCCAAGTCATCCTGATTTAATCCCTCCGTCTAGGTGTATAAGGGCATGGTTAATACTTAATAGTATAGCCAACTATTGACTATAAGAAAGTGCCATGTCATCTGTAGCCAACATGTATAACAATTGATACTCAAAAACTAATTCTTAAAGATCATTTCTTGCAAAGAACAATAAGTTTTATTTCTTCAGAAGTTTTGGATGCAGGTTGAACAGTTGAACGCTTTTGTTTGCAAAAGATACCTTTTTATCTATTTCACCCGGATGTTTGTGAGCTCTAGAGATGACCCCCACATCCTTTGTCAAAATAAACAACTCCATGATCAATGCATTTCACTCTTCCGTGCAACGCATGGGAACCTTACTACTCCCTTCATTTTTATATACAAGGCCACCAACTCAAATTACATGTACCAATGTAAAATTTAATACCTTCTTTGTAAGTCAACTTTTCTTTTCATTTACTGGGATCATTAATATGCCGCCTGCATGCAAGCAAACTGAGTGGAGGAAGTAGCTGACTATCATTATGACACCATGCATGCAAGTATTAAACAAGTTGCTAGTACGAGGAAATATCATTTATTTTGCCTCGATTACTGTTGGTGGCCTTGTATAGATGCAAAGTGTATATTCCATACTGGCCTTGTATAAGTAAATTGAGGGATTAATCTAGATTAGTACGACCAAAAATTGAACTAACATTATATATAGTATGATAAATGCTGATGCATGTCACCTAAAATTATATCATTGAAAACTATGTTCAAATACGAATCCAACAATATAGTTTTTGTTGACATGCACTAACATTTTGTTAGTTAAATCTTCAGTCAAATTCAATGGGGGACTAATAAACCACGACCGATGTAGTACAAGTGTAGAGGGTGGCGCTGCATGGGAGTATCACTCTCACCCCGCACGTGACGTGGCAGTAAAGCCGTCATATCACAAAACCCAACCACTGCCAGTAATAAGTGGCCTGGTAATATAAATGGACAAGCAACCATCACAACCCCCGTCTTTTTTGCATTTCATCTCTCTGCATTTACTTTCGCTGGTTCATCTCGCACACTCGATCACTAGCTACTACTCCTAGTATCCCTAGCTACTACTCCTAGGGCCAATTCTTTTGGCAGCTTAAAAAATAAGCCGTGTCTTCCCCAGATTTTCCCATAAGACTAGTCACAGTGGAGAGTAACATTAAGGCGCCCCACTCATTTCTTTGGGCTTCTAAACTACTACTCCCTCCTTTCCGGTTTATAGGGCTTATCTCAAAATCTTAGTTTTTCCATTTTATAAGGCTCAACTTGGTTGTTCCCCATCACAATTTCAGATTCCAAGGTGCATTAAATAATTGCATGCAAGTATTAAGAGAAAATTGACTAATGCATGCACTTTACGCATGCATGCATTGTGATTAATACATTGGTAAACATGAATTTTTGAGGAAAACAAGAGCATTAATTGGGTGCTTTTGCAAATTATGAAAAATATTCAACCACTTACCATCTACTACGTTGGTTGGTGAGATTTTTGAGTTGAGCCCTATAAACCGGAAAGGAGGGAGTACTGGTACCTCCGTCCTGGTTTATTCGTCACCATTGTAACTTGTTGTGAATTTTGACCAAAGATTTAACTGATAAAATGTTAGTGCATGTGACATGCACAAACATTTCATTATTTAAATTTATGATCAAAATTTGACATATATTACAATGGGGACCAATAAACGAGGACGGAGCTAGTAGTAATGGGATTACTACTAATCTAGAAGCCTAAACAAACTGGCCCCTGCACTCCTACTAGTAGTACTAGTACTCAAGTTGGAATTCCAATTGCACGACACAACTTGTTAGGCAAAAAATTCGATACAGGGTGTAGGAAGCAGTTTGGGAATTTGCATGCCTTACCGACCAGTGAGATACTCCGTACAAAGTACAACAGAGAAATAACCACAGAGAAGGAAGCTAAAAGTAAACAATCAACCGAGCATTTTTGCATTTGTTTTGCATTGAATCGTTTCACAAGCTTGTCTAGTGTTGTTTTTCTACTTTTACAAAAACCGCATCGTAATGTTAAAACGTGTATTTGCACGTACATAAGTAATAGTAGCACTCCCTCCGTCTAGGTGTATAAAGTCTTCCCTCCTTGGTCACGGTGCACAACCAAAGATGACTTATTCACCTGGACGGAGGGAGTAGCACAGTCTGCAAGCATATATAGAGAGAGACGTGTAGTGCGATAGTATATAGTAAAGTTTGTGCTATATGCACCTACTTACAAAATGCTTACGGATACACAAGGTTTCCAAACTTTCCCTCTTACATACTTAATTAACGACACTAATAATACCCGAACGTTCAACATTTATTATTTGCATCCCAAAACTAATGAGATCACCTTACGAAACTAAATTATACTCCTACTAAAAGCCACGACGCTCGCAGGAGAGCTTGCGGCGCGCCAAGAGTGCCCTGGTGCGCGGCCGTTTCCCAGCGCGCCGACACAATGCCTCTTCCTCAGCCTCGCAACTCGCGAGGTGCTGATTGGTGGCTTGCCGGTGGGCGAGCGTGATCTCACCGGTGTGGTGATCCGGCGCCAACAGGTACTCCTCCTCCCTGGAAGTGTGCACCTGGTCCATGTATCGCCAAGCATAGATGAGGCGCTTGGGCCCGACTGGACTCAGGGCTTTGGCGCGGGCGTCCTGCGCCACCCTCACGGCCCTTGCACGAGCCTTCTGCCAAAGAGCCAATTGCCTGACTCTCTCGGACACGACATAGACCTGCCAGGTAGCTTGCCCCGCGGCGCGCTTCTCTTCCTCGACCTTCTTCTCCGCCTCTATTTTGTCATGCTCTGCCAGTGGTTGTGATGCTCGGATAATTAAGCTACAGTGAAACTCTGCTAATGATTCCGCGTCACCTCCGTTACTATTGCTAATCTCTCGTTAGTTCAAAACTTGTTAAAAAATTCAAATTCAAAATATGGCAAACAACAAAAGTTTTCAAACATTGAAACAAAAATGTTCGATGGGTGCCAAATATTGCACTGGTAATTATTGTGGAGAAAACCCATTTTTAGAAAATGCCTAAATATTTTACATAGATTTAAAACAGAAAAGAAAATAAATAAAAAGAAAAAGTGAAAAGAAAAAAAAAGAAAAGAAAAACAAAGAAAAGCCCCCTCCCCCACTGGGCTATGGCCCAGCCAGCAGCCCAAGCGGGCCACCAGGCAAGCCCACCCACTCTCTTAATCCTGGACCCCGAAACCATAAACCGCCGCCCCCAACTTTCCCCACTCGCTCTCTCCCTCTCCCCCACCACTCTATCCCATCTGGATCGGGGTGGCAAACAACCACCCGCCGCCGTCGCCGGAGCCCCTCCTTGCCGGACTGCCTCCTCCCCGCTCGGCCGCGCACACCTCCCTGCCTCGCCCCGCTCCCGCAGGCTGCTGCTGCACTACTCCGCCCACGCGCGCACGCCCACGTCGCCGTGCCCTTGCCTGCCTCCGCGCCGTGCCCCACGCCGCCCGGGCCTCGCCTCCGTCGCTGCTTCTCTCCCGCGCCGTGGCCATCCCCAGCTCCCGCTACTACCGTGTCGCCCCGCCTCCATCGCTGCTTTCCGCCGCCTCCCTACGGACGGCCTCGCCCCGACTGGCCTCAGCTCCCCGTCGTTCGCTAGCATGCCATCGCCCCAGAACGTTTCTGCCACCGCCTGATTGCACCGCGTCGGTGGCACTGCTGCGGCCTCACTGGCCCGCGCGCCCGCAGCCCCTCCCTGCTCATGCGCGACGCCGCTAGGTGCCGGTGCTCGTCCCACGCATCCTCGCCTAGCCCCGCCGCGCTGCTCCGGCTGCGGCCACGGGCCACGCGCCGGCCCTCTTCACCCGCCGGCCGCAGCGCCCAATCGGGTGGGCTGGCGCCCATCGCCCGGCTCCGCCCGGCGCCCGTAACTGCCACCCGCGCCCGTTAAGGCCCCTGTGCCAATGACATGTGGGGCCCAGCCTAGAACTTTTATATAAAAGAAAAAAACTATAATCAAATAATAATTAAAATAATTAATTAATTAAGAATTAATTAAGTTAATTAATCATAATTAGATTAATATGATCACTAGTTAACCTAATTAACTGTTAGTGAATTAATCAATCAGTGACAGTCGGGACCCACTCGTTATTTGACAAAGTCAACACCCTGTTGACTACTGACGTCATGCCGACATCAGCAAGCACTATTCTGGATAATGTTGAATTAAAGTAATTAAATAAATCCGAAAAATGATTTAAATCATTTAAAATTAATAGAAAATAAACTGTAGCTCGCATGGAAAAACTTTGTACATGAAAGTTGCTCATAACGACGAGATGAATTCGGATACGCAGCTCGTTCGTCCTCCACACATCCATAGCATAGAGAACACACAACTTTCCCCCTCCGGTTCACCTATCCGAAAACGCGAAACACCAGGATACTTTCCCGAATGTTTTCCCCCTTCGTCGGTATCACCCCCTACCGTGTTAGGGCACTCCTAGCACCGTTACTTGACATGTCATACATCGTTATGCTTCTGTTTGCATTGTATTCATTGTGTCTTCCCCCTCTTCTCTCCGGTAGACTACGAGACTGACGCCGCTGCTAGTGCCCTGATCGACTACGTTGTTGACGACCCCTACTTGCCAGAGAAACCAGGCAAGCCCCCCCTGATCACCAGATATCACCTATTCCTTCTCTCTACTGCTTGCATTAGAGTAGTGTAGCATGTTACTGCTTTCGGTTAATCCTATTCTCATGCATAGCCTGTCATTGTTGCTACAGTTGTTACCCTTACCTGCAATCCTAAATGCTTAGTATAGGATGCTAGTATTCCATCAGTGGCCCTACATTCTTGTCCGTCTGCCATGCTATACTGCTGGCCGTGGTCACTCGGGAGGTGATCACGGGCATATGCTATATACTTTATACTGTTACATTACTTATGATATTGTTCGGAGATGGGGGCTGAAAGGGCAGGTGGCTCCATCCCTTTAGAGGTGGGCCTGGGTTCCCGACGGCCCCCGACTGTTACTTTGTGGCGGAGCGACATGGCAGGTTGAGACCACCTAGGAGAGAGGTGGGCCTAGCCCTGGTCGGCGTTCGCGGTTACTTCAAAATAGCACGCTTAACGAGATCTTGGTATTTGATCTGAGTCTGGCCACTGGCCTATACGCACTAACCAACTACGCGGGAACAGTTATGGGCACTCGACGTCGTGGTATCAGCTGAAGCCTTCTTGACGTCAGCGACTGAGCGGCGCACGCCGGGTTGGACCTCGTAAATGCAACTTCCTTTGAAATGGAGGTTGCTAGCTCTGCTCTCCGGCCGCCCACGCAACGTGCAGGTGTGCAATGCGTGATGGGCCCAGACCCCTGCGTGCATAGGATTTAGACCGGTGTGCTGACCTCTCTGTTGTGCCTAGGTATGGTTGCGACGTGTTGATCTTCTGAGGCCGGGCATGACCAAGGATAGTGTGTCCTGCCAAATGTGATCGAGCGTGTTGGGTTATGTGGTGCACCCCTGCAGGGAATTTTATCTATTCGAATAGCCGTGTCCGTCGGTAAAAGGACGACTCGGAGTTGTACCTTGACCTTATGTCAACTAGAACCAGATACTTAATAAAACACACCCTTCCAAGTGCCAGATATAACCCGGTGATCGCTCTCACACAGGGCGGCGAGGGGAGGATCGCCGGGTAGGATTATGCTATGCGATCATACTTGGTGAACTTACCATCTACTCTCTTTTACATGCTGCAAGATGGAGGCTGCCAGAAGCGTAGTCTTCGACAGGACTAGTTATCCCCCTCTTATTCTGGCATTCTGCAGTTCAGTCCACCGATATTGCCCCTTTACACATATACCCATGCATATGTAGTGTAGATCCTTGCTTGCGAGTACTTTGGATGAGTACTCACGGTTGCTTTTCTCCCTCTTTTCCCCCTTTCCATTCTACCTGGTTGTCGCAACCAGATGCTGGAGCCCAGGAGCCAGACGCCACCGTCGATGACGACTCCTACTACACCGAAGGTGCCTACTACTACGTGCAGGCCGCTAACGACAACTAGGAGTAGTTTAGGAGCATCCCAGGCAGGAGGCCTGTGGCTCTTTCGATCTGTATCCCAGTTTGTGCTAGCCATCTTATGGAAACTTGTTTAACTTATGTTTGTACTCAGATATTGTTGCTTCCGCTGACTCGTCTATGATCGAGCACTTGTATTCGAGCCCTCAAGGCCCTGGCTTGTATTATGATGCTTGTATGACTTATTTTATTTTTAGAGTTGTGTTGTGATATCTTCCCGTGAGTCCCTGATCTTGATCGTACACGTTTGCGTGTATGATTAGTGTACGATTGAATCAGGGGCGTCACGAGTTGGTATCAGAGCCGACTGCCTGTAGGAATCCCCCTTTCCAACTCCTTGGCCGAAGTTGAGTGTAGTCCTTGGAAACTTTTACTAACATGGTTGTGTGGCTTACGGGCCCATGTCGCCATTGGGTGGTATTAGGATCTTTTATTCCTTGTCTATACTCTGGGACTCTGATCTATCTTATATTCGGGTTAAATGATTTTGCTAACTCTAAAACTAGGATATCGTAACTAATTCCTCCCGGAGAGCCCCTTATTATAGATGATCCCCTGCTACACCAGAAGATTCCGGAGATACTCTACGATGTCCTCTCGAGAATTTGTGCCATCGTTTTAGCAATTCCTTTCCATCGGTAAAGCCCGATGGATAACCACGTACACTTGTCATTCATACAATCATTATCCGTTGATCTTTTTATTACAAGATACCCCAAAATTCTCTTTATTGCTCCGAGAATCCCTTGTGCCTACTGCCTTGCAATTTCTTCTCGCCTGAATACACCTACAAATTAATCCTCACACATACCGAGGATTTGTTTCTCCCCAGTTGTTCATCTGTTTCACAAAAGTCTTCAAAATACTATTCGATCTTTTTAAAATCCTAAACAACATGTTCTTGAAATTCTTACTTGCTTGCATTATGGTTAACCCCATAAGTCTAGTAATCTTATTGGCATCCTTTGTCATTATCATTTTGAGTCCGTTGATTCAATAAGTTGCGAATGTTCATCATCATCAGTCGAATCCTAGGATTACACCGGCTCAGACGTCATTTGGATATGAGCTGGTTCTTGACCAATCAATGCCTTGATCGGTTGTGCTTCTAATTCTATTGAACTTATTCATTTTCGATCAGAACGATTGCTTCTGATCCCTTGATTTGGAGATCTTAATTCCTTTTCCTTTGAGCTTTGATTTAGTCAGTTGTTTCTATAATTAAATGCCTTTGCATTGTTTCCTCCATTAATGATGTGCAAATGCTCACATCAACTCCATTATGGACCGTCAGATCCTTTGTTGAATTTTCATCCAACAGTGTCCCTTGTATACAAAAACCTCGAGAAGTTCTTTCCTGATACATAATGCCATTGGTAAATACTATTATGTGATTGGCCAACCATGCTCTACTTTCGAGCTGGTGATATTTACTATTGAGGCTTGTGGTATATGTTTCCACGATGCCCCGATGGGTTGAACCTATGCCTTCCTTAATATGTGTGAACTCGAAAGCTTTCACGAGTCATACTCTTCTGGTATTTTGCTAGATAAATTTCAACCTTACAACCTCTTCGAAAATGAGAAGTGAATGAAAGGTTATGCATTGAAGAAGTGGGAGTCAACCTTGAACTTAGTGTTCATGCCCATGGACCCGATGTGGAACTTATCATGGAAGCTTCTTACAAAATATTTAATCATTTGGGTAATTCTTTCGATGACATTAGATTGGATCCCTTGCAGCTATGGTTCCGACCATATTGTTCTTCTTTGATTCCATTTCTCGGGGAAGTTTAAATAATTGCCTTTTATAGAGAAATACCCCAGTCCAACCTCTACTTTGATCTGTCGTCGAGTATTACCCCCTGGTATCACAAGATTATCACGAAACATCATAACTTCTTATGAGTTCTTCATCAAGTACTACATTCTCACCGATTCCAATTTTTCATGGGTTCTGAGTGGTTTGTCACTCGAGTACACCAAAAACTGAATCATGTCGGTTCTATGATTCAACCATTCTTAGCAATCTTCCTTGCTTATGACTTTGTACTCGATTACGTCATTTCTAGCCTGATCGGCTATATCAGTATCATGCCGATTTTTTTTAACTATGCTACCTGGTCCCTATTCCCGGAGCACCACTTTCGGCGATGAGCTAAGCTTGCATCGATCTTCCTTGTCTTATCATTCACCTGGAACAACAAGCTTGATTCTGAGTTGGTGTCCTACCAGTGGTTCCAATAACCTTTCGCTTCACCATTCCTTTGACTTGATGTCATTGGCGAACGATTACTTCTTGAAATCTCTCGACAAATGTGTCATTATCATCATCAACATTCTGAGCTCTTCCAAGATATCTATTGAATTCTTCATGGGAAATACCATCCTTGTCCCTTGGTAAATTGTGTTGTCATCGACTACTTCGTTGCCTTCTTACCAACACAAACTTGTTTGTGTTGTGGCTGTACCTTGAGTTCCTGGCTATCCAGCTTGTCTTATGTCCTACCTTGAAGTAATACCTTCTTATATATCAAGAATGTTGTGAGAATTTCACCACATCTTAAGAATTATTGGTACAAGTGATACATCCCGCCATCTACATTCATCTCTTGGTCCCCGTGTTGTTCCTAACCGGAATACCGACCATTCAATTATGATGTGTGAATTCAAAACCTCTAGCGACCCTATTGCTTTGAAGTGAATGGTCGATAGTTCCATTCCAAGTCTTTTGGTTATGGAATCACCATATAACATTTATCGTGGTATTTGGTCCATATTTCCAGGTACATTTTTGTTCAAAGTTTAATTGTGGATGATCTCCTCGATCATACTTCATTATATACTTTGGTGTGTCCAATGCTATCACCATGTTCACTTAATTGTGAAAATCCATGTTTATGGATATCTCGTTAAAATGTTGCTGAGTCTATCAGCCACCTCCTCATCCCCTTCTTGGTTTAATGATGAAATCATTCAGAACTTGCTTCCATAGTTCATTTCCCGAAAATCTTACAATGTATCCCATCAATTTGTGTTGCACCTTTTCTTCTCAGACATCCCGAGTCTGAGGTATCCTCACACCAATCAGATCTGAATCTCGGTCAGATACGATGGTTGGAACATATTTACAGGAGTTATAACATCTTTATATGACCTGGTAAGGTGATGTCATGCCTAGCACACCTTGGCGGAGGACCTATCGTTATAGTTCTTCCTTTTTAGCAAGGTTAACCATTCTGCCATGAGGAAATTGTAAGACTTTTTCTATAAGTCGTTCCTGATGGATCCCTTGTGTATCCAAAGTCTGACCTTTACTTAAAGACCATGTCAATGCTATCTTGAAGCATGTCTGTGGTAATCCGATTTTCAACAAGAACATTTGAAGCCCAATGCTAAATGTTTCTCGCTCAATTATCCAAACACCGTTGTATGGGTAATGTCATGAAATTTCTATGACCTTACCTAAAGAGTTTTCTACATTATATCTTGTCCTGGATATCATGCTCTGCTTGTCCTTGGGAAGGATATACTCTTGAAATATGTGTTTAAACACATTTTCCTTTCCATTGTTCTGTTTACATCTGATAATCATATCTTCCTTTCCATTGTTTGGTTTGAACTTTTTTTTGATCTATATGATCTAAGCAGTAATATTCTCTTGCTTATGTAAACACCACGGTGTACAATTCTGTCAACAAGACCCTATTAATATTGTTGACGACATTCCGGTAGCCACCTATGGACGAGAACTTTGCCTATTGGTCCGCCTCATTCGACGAGCAGGAAAATGGTTCTCTTCACCCCTCGCCCTTGGTACCGACGTTGTTGCCGACATAACTGACAGGCTACCCTCTGACATGCCTTGCTATCCTGACCATGCAAGATGTCACCGCTCCTCCTACTTTTAACCCACATGGTGGGCCCATAACCCACAGTTCCACATGATCGAAACCTGACTCTCCTGTACACCCCAAATCCTAACGGTTATTCCTCATGCTTGGCTTCGTATGTAATTCACGAGACACCTTTCAAAAGATCATCAATTCTGGTATCAGACATAATATTTATTAGTGTTGCTCTGAAACCCTTTCACACTCTATTTTAGGCAACGAACGGTTGCCTATCCACTTGAAACTTTTCTTGCACCATCTTACCTTGCTATCGATGTGTTTCAATTGCTCGACTCAAGAGTTACGCGTAAGATCATTCATCGAATACCCCCAGATGATTTCCCCTTATAGCATTCTATCGTTGTCGAGCTGGCCCTTACCTATTCGTAACTACGATGGAGTTCCCGAAGAAAGGATGTCGACTTCATCATGATGACTTGAAGCAGAGAAATGAAGACATCAACGTAATCCATCGATCAAAACCGAGAAGATTCGTTAGAATTTCGTAACCAGATCTTGCCCCCTTACCCCACCTGTTAAAATCTCGGGATGAGATTTCTTGTAGTGGAGGAGAATTGTGACGCCCGGATAATTAAGCTGCAGTGAAACTCTGCTAGTGATGCCACATCACCTCCGTTACTGCTACTAATCTCTCATTAGTTCAAAACTGGTTAAAAATTCAAATTCAAAATATGGCAAACAACAAAAGTTTTCAAACATTGAAACAAAAATGTTCGGTTGGTGCCAAATATTGCACTGGTAATTATTCTGGAGAAAACTCAATTTTAGAAAATGCCTAAATATTTTACAATGATTTAAAACAGAAAAGAAAATAAATAAAAAGAAGAAGTGAAAAGAAAAATAACGAAAAGAAAAACAAAGAAAAGCCTCCCCCATGGGCTACGGCCCAGCCAGCAGCCCAACCTGGCCACCAGGCCAGCCCACCCACTCTCTTAACCCCCCTGGACCCCAAAACCCTAAACTGTCGCCCCCCACTTTCCCCCACTCGCTCTCTCCCTCTCCCCCACCACTCTCTATCCCATCTGGATCGGGGTGGGGAACAACCGCCCGACGCCGTCACTGGAGCCCCTCCTCGCCGGACTGCCTCCTCCACGTCGACGTCGTCTCCGACTTCCTCCCCTTGCCCCACTGCCCCGAACCCTGCTACCTGCGGTGAGGCCTCAGCCTCTTCTTCCCCTGAACCTGCTGCTGCTACGCTGCGAGCTGCCCCTGCTCCCCTGTGCCTGTGTGCCGCTGCGTGCTCCCGCCCCTTGCGCGTGCGTGTCCGCGCTGTCCCGCTCCGCGGCCTCCTCCCCGCTCGGTCGCGCACGCCTCCCTGCCTCGCCCCGCTCCCGCAGGCTGCTGCTGCACTACTCTGCCCACACACGCACGCCCACGTCGCCATGCCCTTGCCTGCCTCCGCACCGTGCCCCGCGCCGCCAGGGCCTCGCCTCCGTCGCCGCTTCTCTCCCGCGTCGTGGACATCCCCAGCTCCCGCTACTACCGTGCCGCCCTGCCTCCACCACTGCTTGGCGCCGCCTCCCTGCCGCGAGCCTCGCCCAGACCCTATCGTCCGCTAGCGCGCCATCGCCCCAAAACATTTCCGCCACCACCTGCCTGCCCCGCTTCGGTGGCGCTACTGTGGCCTCGCTGGCCCGCGCGCCCGCAGCGCCTCCCTGCTCACGCGCGATGCCGCTGGGTGCGGGTGCTCGTCCCGCGCATCCTCGCCTAGCCCCGCCGCGCCGTTGCTCCGGCCGTGGCCACGGGCCACGCGCCGGCCCCCCTTCACCCGTCGGCCGCAGTGCCCTATCGAGCGGGCTAGCGCCCATCGCGCGGCTCCGCCCGGCGCCCGTAACCGCCACCCACGCCCGTTAAGGCCCCTGTGCCAATGACATGTGGGGCCCAGCCCAGAATGTTTATATAAAAGAAAAAACAATAATTAAATTAATTAATTAATTAAGTTAATTAATCATAATTAGATTAATCTGATCACTAGTTAACCTAATTAACTGTTAATTAATTAATCAATCAATGACAGTCGGGACCCATACATGAGTTGACTAAGTCAACACCCTGTTGACTGCTGACGTCATGCCGACATCAGCAAGCACTCTTCTAGATAATGTTGAATTAAAATAATTAAATAAATCCTAAAAATGATTTAAATCTTTTAAAATTAATAGAAAATAAACCGTAGCCCGAATGGAAAAACTTTGTACATGAAAGTTGCTCAGAAAGATGAGACGAATCCGGATATATGAGCAGCCTATTCGTCCGCCACACATCCATAGCATAGCGAACACACAACTTTCCCCCTCCGGTTCACCTGTCCGAAAACGTGAAACACCGGGGATACTTTCCCGGATGTTTTGCCCCTTCGCTGGTATCACCTCCTACCGCGTTAGGGCACTCCTAGCATCGTTACTTGACATGTCATGCATCGTTATGCTTCTGTTTGCATTGTATTCATTGTTTCTTCCCCCTTTTCTCTCCGGTAGAATACGAGACTGACGCCGCTGCTGGTGCCCCAATCAGCGACATTGTTGACGACCCCTACTTGCTAGAGCAACCAGGCAAGCCCCCCTGATCACCAGATATCGCCTATTCCTTCTCTCTACTGCTTGCATTAGAGTAGTGTAGCATGTTATTGCTTTTGGTTAATCCTATTCTGATGCATAGCCTGTCATTGTTGCTATTGTTGTTGCCCTTACCTGCAATCCTAAATGCTTACTATAGGATGTTAGTATTCCATCAGTGGCCCTACATTCTTGTCCGTCTTCCATGTTATACTACTGGGCCGTGATCACTCGGGAGGTGATCACGGGCATATGCTATATACTTTATACTGTTACATTACTTATGATATTGTTCGGAGATGGGGGCTGAAGCGGAAGGTGGCTCCATCCCGGTAGAGGTGGGCCTGGGTTCCCGATGGCCCCCGTCTATTACTTTGTGTTGGAGCGACAGGGCAGGTTGATAGCACCGAGGAGAGAGGTGGGCCTGGCCCTGGTCGGCATTTGCGGTTACTTCAAAATAACACGCTTAACGAGATCTTGGTATTTGATCTGAGTCTGGCCACTGGCCTATATGCACTAACCAACTACGCGGGAACAGTTATGGGCACTCGACGTCGTGGTATCAGCTGAAGCCTTCTTGACGTCAGCGACTGAGCGGCGCGCGCCGGGTTGGACCTCGTAAATGCAACTTCCTTTGAAATGGAGGTTGCTAGGTCTGCTCTCCGGCCGCCCACGCAACGTGCAGGTGTGCAATGCGTGATGGGCCCAGACCCCTACGTGCATAGGATTTAGACCGGTGTGCTGACCTCTCTGTTGTGCCTAGGTATGGTTGCGACGTGTTGATCTTCCGAGGCCGGGCATGACCAAGGATAGTGTGTCCTGCCAAATGGGATCGAGCGTGTTGGGTTATGTGGTGCACCCCTGCAGGGAATTTTATCTATTCGAATAGCCGTGTCCCTCGGTAAAAGGACGACCCGGAGTTGTACCTTGACCTTATGTCAACTAGAACCGGATACTTAATAAAACACACCCTTCCAAGTGCCAGATATAACCCGATGATCGCTCTCACACAGGGCGACGAGGGGAGGATCGCCGGGTAGGATTATGCTATGCGATCATACTTGGTGAACTTACCATCTACTCTCTTTTACATGCTGCAAGATGGAGGCTACCAGAAGCGTAGTCTTAGACAGGACTAGTTATCCCCCTCTTATTCTGGCATTCTGCAGTTCAGTCCACCGATATTGCCCCTTTACACATATACCCATGCATATGTAGTGTAGATCCTTGCTTGCGAGTACTTTGGATGAGTACTCATGGTTGCTTTTCTCCCTCTTTCCCCCCTTTCCATTCTACCTAGTTGTCGCAACCAGATGCTGGAGCCCAGGAGCCCGACGCCATCGTCGACGACGACTCGTACTACACCGGAGGTGCCTACTACTACGTGCAGGCCGCTGACGACGACCAGGAGTAGTTTAGGAGGATCCCAGGCAGGAGGCCTGCGCCTCTTTTGATCTGTATCCCAGTTTGTGCTAGCCATCTTATGGCAACTTGTTTAACTTATGTCTGTACTCAGATATTGTTGCTTCCGCTGACTCATCTATGATCGAGCACTTGTATTCGAGCCCTCAAGGCCCTGGCTTGTATTATGATGCTTGTATGACTTATTTTATTTTTAGAGTTGTGTTTTGATATCTTCCCGTGAGTCCCTGATCTTGATCGTACACGTTTGTGTGTATGATTAGTGCATGATTGAATCGGGGGCATCACAACGGCAAAGCCTCCCACATGGCGACATCCGTTTCTTTCCAAAGCTCCTCAAGGCTGGGGGGCTCGGCGGGCGGCACGGCGTTCTCCTCATAGCGGGGAGCCGACGCGTCCTCCAAAGCGCGTGCTGGCGAGATTGGGAACACCGACACGTCCACCTTGACTAGTGGCGGTGAGGAACGGGACGGCGACACATGATCGTCCAGGCGGTGCAGCGAGGGGCGTCTAGGGCTTGGGAGGGGCGATGCCATGGTGGTCGACGTGAGAGGGTGGGGGAGGAGATAGCGATGAACATGAGCGTTCTTCCAAATGTCGTGGGAGGTGCAGTATTTAGAGCGAGCAATGGCACACCTACGTAAGATATGGACTGAGCTGCACTGACTTAACTGCAGGTCCAGTTGCGTCACTGACATGTGGGCCAGACCCCTGTTGTGCCCATACGTCAGTGACCCAATGCACCTACAGTCAAGTAACTCAAGCAGTGTCCCGGAAGATATGTTGCGTGATTAACGTAACAGCTATGTGGGCATATTTGTTGGAGTAAATTACGAGGGAGGGAAGGGTTGGAAATATTGCTGGTCACAACGGATTGGACGAGCGCGGGGGGAGGAGAGTCATGCATGCATATTTTTTCCACACGGGGTGGAGTGGTGGGACCGCTCGAGGGAGAAGGAGAGTCTGGCAGGCACATTGTTTACACACATGGAGAGGAAAAGATTTGGAGACGAACGGGCTTCCTGCAGGTATGGGGAATGGTGCATAATAAGTCATCTTGCATGTCGGGCTAGGTATAGTCTCAAGTCATTAAAAACATACACGCCCCACACATGTTCATATTTCAAGGTGCACTAAATTATTGCATGCGATGATTAAGGCTAGCAATAATGGTGGTATCTTAGCTGGTATCATGCACACAGGAATAGCAAACATGCTGATATGGCAAAGAATTAAATAAGAGAGGGGGTTAGAGTAACTAGTGTTCATGCATGCATTTGTAAACACATTTTTTGTGAAGAACGACAATATTAGTTGAGTACTTTTGCATACAAAAACTATTCCACCGCCTCTATCTTGCTAAGAGTAGGTGAAATTTTTGAATCGAGCCCTTTAAACTAGAAGGTAGGTAGTAGTACTCTAATAGCTAACCTTGTTGTGATGACAAGATAGGATATGACACGCACCTGGACGGAGGAACTAGTCTGCATTGTGCATTTAAGTTTTGTCTAAAGTCAATGTAACTCTACTTTGACCAAACTTATAGAAAAATGTATCAACATTCACAATGTCAAATCAATATTTTTATACTCATTATAAAACGTAGTTCTTATACTCATTATAATCAATATTGTAGATATTGACTTTTTTAGTATAAATTTGGTCAAACACTTTGCAAATGGTTGAGGGAAGTAAAAAGGACCAGAGGGAGGATCATGCATGCGGAGTAGGCAAAAAAAAATTCTCATTTATAGCCGGTCGAAGTCTCAAAGGGCGCGACCGCGCGAGGGAGGCGAAGGTCATCGGAGGCGTGACAGTTGATGGAATTAAGTGAAGTTACCAACGCGCCGACATGGTGTGCGAACAGGCAGAAGCTATACCGTCAGGCCTACGATATGGGTCTAGTAGACATGACATCTAGTGGGTCCCGCATAGTTCTCGGGAACTATTTGGGGGCTTGCAACCGTTTATCCACCGGGCAAGCCAGCAACCCCACGCCTTTTGCACGCCCTACTCGTCCCCGTCTTCTACTAGTACAGAAACTTACAACAGTTCGGTCCCAGTCGTCCCGTCCTTTCACATTACACCAGTTCAACTTCTCCTAACCCTCCTAAAAAATACATGGCCTCCCAAATCTCCATGGTCGCCACTGAGTACCAGGTTAGAGCCATCATTGGCGATGAGTTCATCATCATCTACACACGTGGATCCGTGACGATGAAAGCATGCCTTGCTAGCTTCCTACGAATGTTCAACAGTTCAATGGATGAGTGGGTCGCTGGGCTAGATGTTGATTACACCACAGTCTTGCAAACAGAGAAGATTCTAAAGGAGGCAAAGAAGAAGAAGCCCGCCGTGATCCAGGTTTGCGTACATAACGTGTGCTTGGTCTACCACATATGCCATACCGATGTTGAGTGCCAGGATTTTAAGAACTTCCTCAAGGACAAAAGAGTGAAGTTCGTTATTATAGACTTTAGGAATGACAGGGATGTCCTGGGTCGGATAGGCCTCGTTGTAGGCCAGCCCTTTGATCTCCAGAAGGCAAGCCTGGTGTCCTCCTCTCAGCCTTGAATGCTGACCCTGGCAGCAGCCATGATTGATCCTTCGTACACTAAACTGAAGAAACCTCACCATGAGTTTCATCATGCATGGGAGTCGAAGACATTAGATGAAGGTCACATCCTGTACGCAGCAATGGATGCCTACCTTTGTTTAAATATCTACAAGGGTTGGATGAAGAAGCAGAGCCAAGTGTCCGGTTCAAGCAAAGAAGCATCGACGAAGAGGAAGAGGAAGAGGGACGAGGACGAAGTCGAGGATGTGGACTCGGACTCTGAGTAGGTGGCAGTGCCGTCGCTCATGCTGGTTCTACTGCAGTGTCAAGCGGACTAGATGCTTAGTTTATTTTCAAGGGTGTGTTGTGCTGAGGCCCCAGCAGAACTATGTTTATGTTCTTTCTTATTATTTGAACTCTTTAGTACATACAGTAGTACTAGTACTATGTCTTACTACTGTTCTTCTTGCAGTTGGTCCTACTGCTCGTATCTTCGTGTTCCTACTGTACTGATCTATCTTATGATGGCGGGGGTGGGGGATCATGGCGGTGGTAGGCGGTTCAGGGGAGGGCGCGACGGCGGCGGCAGGTGGTTAGGCATGTGGTGGGCTGAGAAGATGAACCGTGCATCAATTTTGGAGGTTGAAGAAGCCCTTCTAGCCATCCATGTTGCATCAAACGGCTCACAAGAGTCGACTGACCCAAATTGCTCCTTCAGATTGTAGGATCCACGTGGCATTCAAGGTTTGGAAGGTAGATTCCGCGTCTGCACCCGGTTTGCGGGCTTGACGCGTGCGCGACCGGTGTCGGTGTACTAGAGTGGGGGTACCCTAGTACCCCGAACTCGTGCACGGGCAGTCGCAATACCCCCGCGGCAAGGC
Organism: Triticum urartu; assembly: GCF_003073215.2. Classification (NCBI taxonomy): domain Eukaryota; kingdom Viridiplantae; phylum Streptophyta; class Magnoliopsida; order Poales; family Poaceae; genus Triticum; species Triticum urartu. Next base: position 589,806,093 of record NC_053024.1, on the reverse strand, counting down.
TCGCCGGGTGACCGCCAAGACCCTCCGCGGCTACTTCGAAGACCATTCAAGAACAAAGTACTCAAGACAAGACCCCGGCAAGAGGAGCTTGCCGGGAAAAAGGCAAGACCCCGGCAAGAGGAGCTTGCCGGGAAGGCCATCAGAAGCATCCCAAGGCCCCGGCAAGAGGCGCTTGCCGGGAAGGCCATCCAAGGCATTCCAAGGAACTTGCCGCGGCGCGCTACGCGCCCCGACAAGGCCCGGTGAGCGACATGCTCCCGGAAGCGACAAGTCGACGGCCGCGGCAAGGCGCTTGCCGCGGCAAGCCCCCACTCCACGCCCGCGCTCCAGCACATCCACCCACGTGTCGCTCCGGGGCCCCTCCCAAGCGCACGTGGCAGGAGGCTGTGCAACTAGGGGCGTGCGGTGGCACGCAGGCGCTGACAAGACAACCATCGTAGCAAGACGGTGGCGTCCCTAGCGGTCCCTTTCGGTGCTGTCTAGGCGACACAGACGGGCATTTAATGCCCTTGTCCCCTGCCGTCAGGGTTAGGTATGATAACACTGTAGCAGCTAGCTGTGCCTACTACAGCACCTAGCTGTGCCTACCCACGGCACCTTTTCCACTTTTGCCCTCCGTTGCCCTACGTCGGTAACCCCTTGAGCATATAAAAGGAGGCCCGGGGCAACATAGAGGGGGGTTCAGCAATTCCACACACTCACGCTCGATCTCGGTCCCGAGCTAGAAATCAATACCAATCCACAAAGTAGGAGTAGGGTTTTACGCATCCGTGCGGCCCGAACCTGGGTAAATCGCTCGCGTGCTTCGCTTCGATTTACTCCTCGCACGACCAACCGCCCGCGAGCTTCATCTCGATCTGCTCTTTGCGCGACCTCCGCCCCCCGCCGAACCAAAAGGGACCCGGTCCGCCGGTCCCATAGGTGCCCGTGGATCAGAAACCCCGGCATCTCTGGCGTGCCATGTAGGGGGCATCGAAGTTGTGTGAATCAGATCCGGCGTCCTTGCGAGTCAGATCTTCTTCATCTTCATCAACATCAGATCCGGCGTTTTTACGAGCTAGATCTTCATCTTCTTCATCAACATGCCACCGAAGAAGAAAGTTTCGGAGGCAGCCGCTCCGTCCGCGCCGAGCCACCGACCGCCGGAGCAAACGGATGGTGGGGCAGGCGCCGGCGGAAGGGCACGCATCGACGAGGGAACTCACGGTGCTGCCGGGTCCTAGGGCAAGGCGGCGCTGCCCATCGGCGGCGTGGCCGGCTCCCACAACGACCGGGCGCACTCCAAGACCTCGGCGTCCGTGCATGCACCGCGCCCATCCCAGGAGGCGCGGGACCGGCAGCGTCATGGTACTCACGGTACCATGCGCTCGCTGGATCAAGATCGAGCTGGTGGATCTCGGGGCGCCCAGGACCACCATGCACGTCAAAAAGCCGGCGCGAGCGAGACGCGGTCGCCTGGACGAGATACTGCTCCTTCTAACTTGGTTAGAAGTCCGAGCATGTCTCGCTCCTTGCACCGTTCGCTACCGCCGCCCGCCACCGCAGCAGAAGCTCTGGCACGAGCTCAGCTGCTCCTAGACAACCCTCCAGCGGCGGACAAGATCGACGACTGGAGGGCCACTATCCAGAGTCTCATCGGCTTCGCCAACGGCGACACTCCTCGGCAGCCGAGCATGTTGCAGCCGCAGCGAGTCAGCCAGGCGCGAACCGGTGGAGACAAGACTGGTGGGGGTGCAACTACTGTGCACTCCCCACCCCGAAGGCCAAGATCGCCGACCCGACGGATCCGCCACGACAGCGACTCCACCGTGTCGTCGGATCCGCGAGCTCGTCACGATCAACGCCAGGTTCTTCAAGAACGACAGCTGGAAGACGCTCGTACTCGCATCGAGCGCCGGAGAGAAGCGCGACGTCAGTCAGACCAGCGTGCTGGGCCCTCTGTTGACATGCATGCGCCAGGGGAACCAGGCGACTTTCCGTACCCGGTAGGTTGCCCTGCGTTCACTCGTGAGCTGCGGCAAGTCCAGTGGCCCAGTACGAAGAACTTCAAGCCCGACGTACCATAGAAGTACGACGGCAAGTTGAATCCGTCGGAGTTCCTCAGCATCTACACCATCGCGGTGCAGGCTGCTGAGGGGCGGGACGACAAGATCCTTGCCAACTACTTCCCGTTGGTACTCAAGCCCAACGTCAGGTCCTGGCTCATGCACTTGCCGGACAACTCCGTATCCTCCTGGGCTGACCTGTGCCATCAGTTTGTTGGCGCCTTCACGGGCGGCCACAAACCTCATGGCCAAGAGAGCGATCTTCATCTGCTCGTCCAGAAGGAAGGAGAGCCCCTGCGCCAGTACGTCCAGAGTTCCCTCTTGCAGGGGGCTAGGTCAAGGTACTCTGGTGTGCAGAAACTGCTTTTCGGCCTTCTCATGGCCTCGAGAAAGCTGCGCCATTACTTCCAAGCACATGAGATCACAGTGGTCACTCGCTTTCCGCTCAAGAGGATACTGCAGAATCCTGAAGCGACAGGCAGGATTGTTGAGTGGGCACTGGAACTGTCAAGCTTTGGTCTCAAGTTTGAAAGCACTTCAACTATCCAGAGCAGAGCGTTGGCAGAATTCATAGCGGAATGGACGCCAACTCCGGACGAAGAAATTCCGGAGACGAGCATCCCCGACAAAGAAGCGAGCCAAGAGTGGCTGATGTACTTTGATGGTTCCTTCTCGCTGCAAGGCGCCGACGCTGGTGTGCTGCTTATCGCACCCACCGGAGAGCACCTCAAGTACATAGTCCAGATGCACTTCCCCAAGGAGCAAGCAACGAACAATACTGCAGAGTATGAGGGATTGCTTGCCGGTCTCAGGATCGCGGCAGACCTTGGGATCAAGAAGCTCATCGTCAGGGGTGACTCACAGCTTGTCGTCCGCCAAGTAAACAAGAATTATCAGAGTCCGTTGATGGAAGCTTACGTCGATGAAGTGAGAAAGCTAGAAGATTGCTTTGACGGCCTACAAATGGAGCACGTTCCAAGAACTCAGAACGCCATTGCAGATGGCCTGTCGAAGTGCGCCGCACTTAAGTTACCTGTGGAACCAGGGACCTTTGTGCTCAAGCTGACTCAACCGTCCGTGACACCATCAACTGGACAAAGCAAGAAGAGGAAGTTGATTCCTAGTGACTACCTGCCGGCAGAGCTTCCCGAAGCCGCCGCCAAGAAGGTCCCCAAGATCAACGTCGAAGGCGCTGAGGAGCAGTCTGCTCAGGCAAGCCCTAGGGCTTGTTCCGTTGAAGCAAAAGCTCCCGGCAAGCTTGTCGTGGAATGTCACGCTCCGGCAGAGACACAGCTTCTCGCCGTAGAAGCAGATATTCCCGCAGCAACCTCCAAGATCAACGCCAAGAGCGCTGGGGAGCCAGATGCTCCGGCAAGCCCTAGGGTTTGTTCCGTTGAAGCTGAAACTCCCGGCAAGCTTGTCATGGAACGTCAAGCTCCGGCGGAGACACAGCTTCTCGCCATAGAAGCGGATGTTCCCGCGGCAGCAGAGTCGCCTTTAGTCCTTGTTGTCGAGCCACAGGCTCCAACATGGGTGCAGCAGATTGTCCGTTTCCTTCAGACAGGAGAACTTCCCGAAGAGCAAGAAGAAGCCGAAAGAGTAGCCCGGCAGTCAAGTATGTACCAGTTCGTCGACAAGACACTGTACAGAAGAAGACTCAACGGTGTGAAATTGAGGTGCATTCCCTGGGAAGACGGACAGAAGCTGTTGGCAGAGATACACGGAGGCATATGTGGTCACCACATTGGCGCAAGAGCACTCGTCGGCAAAGCATTCCGGCAAGGTTTCTTCTGGCCAACAGCCCTCCAGGATGCAACTGCACAAGTAACCAAGTGTGAAGCGTGCCAGTTCCATTCCAAGCAGATACACCAGCCAGCTCAAGCTCTCCAGACGATCCCTTTATCCTGGCCCTTTTCGGTCTGGGGGCTCGACATCCTCGGCCCCTTCCCCCGAGCTGTCGGGGGCTTTGAGTACTTGTACGTCGCAATCGACAAGTTCACAAAGTGGCCGGAAGTGGAACCAGTGAGGAAGGTGACCGCACAGTTAGCCGTCAAGTTCTTCAGGTCGATTGTCTGCCGCTTCGGGATCCCTAACCGGATAATCACCGACAACGGCACACAATTTACGAGCCACGCCTTCATGCAGTGCGTCCAAGATCTCGGCGCCAAGGTCTGCTTCGCTTCTGTTGCTCACCCAAAAAGCAACGGTCAAGCGGAGAGGGCAAACGCCGAGGTGCTGCGCGGGCTCAAGACCAGAACTTTCGCCAGGCTGCGCAAGTGTGGAAGAAACTGGATCGAGGAGCTACCGGTGGTTCTTTGGTCGATCAGAACGACGCCAAATCGAGCCACTTGACAGACACCCTTTGCTCTAGTCTATGGAGCAGAGGCAGTTACCCCCACGGAACTCGTATACGGGTCACCTCGAGTGCTCGCTTACGATGAGCTTGAGCAAGAGCGGCTGCGGCAAGATGACGCGCTGCTCCTTGAGGAAGATCGTCTCCAGGCTGTTGTGCGAGCTGCTCGCTACCAGCAAGCTCTGCGCCGCTATCACAGCCGCAGAGTCAATGCCAGGAGTCTCGAGGAAGGCGACCTTGTTCTTCGGCGCGTTCAGTCGGCCAAGAATTCCAACAAGTTGACGCCGAAGTGGGAAGGCCCTTACCGGGTGAAACGAGTCACAAGGCCTGGCGCTGTCCGTCTTGAGACCGAAGATGGCATTCCAGTGAGCAACTCCTGGAACATCGAGCATCTTCGTAAGTTTTACCCATAAGGCGCGGTTGTCGGACCCCGTCCGGCAACCACCTTTCTGTACGAGTCTTGTCGCTGTTGCATGTAAACCTCTGTACAGAGCCAGGCGCAGACCCTGAGCACCAGAAAATGAAGCGCTGCATACCCCGGGGGCTATAGCATGCATGCTAGATTGAGTCTGAGTCTCGTCCTTGGTTAGGGTCGATAGTCCCTAACAGCGGCTAACCCCTAGCTTAGAGGTCGAGTGTCCGTCCCTTTGCTTTTCCTTCATTCGCAGGGCTCGCACGTCCTGGCCAGACCACCTGGAGACGAAAAGGAGAAGAAGGGCGCGCCGGCACCTGGGCCCCGGCAAGAACGCCGGGGGCTGCAAATGCCAAGATGTCACCCCCGGCAAGCCAGAGTTGCCGGGGGCAGCGATATCAGATAAGTTTTCCATCCCTCTTCATGCATCCTCTTATGGACTGGGGAATGTGAAACTGCGTTTCTTCCCGTAAACTGCCGTGCTCCCCCGACTCTAGGCCCTGGAGCGCGTTCCCGGGGCCAAGTTTGGTCGTAGCCGCGACAGCAAAGGGATGAAACGAGGAGGCCGCACCCACCTCGTTCCCGCCTCCGTCAAAGGCGTGAGAACGGTCGAAGCGACGTGGGAAGGCGGCAGGGCCTATTGCCGGGAATGTCTGTCCGAGAGATACCAAGGATTTGTTCCTTGGCGTGGGTTCAACCCGCGAGGCAAATAACCCGGCAAACATCCCCTTTTCATTAAAAAACATCCCATATAGGTACAGTCCATAGAGGATGAAAAACATGAAAGAGAGGACTACAAGTTTTAGATACAGCTAAGGCCCGAAGGCTTAAAATTAAAAAGATAAGGTGCCCGTAATCCCTTTCCTGTCCCTCTCTTCAGGAGGTAGGTCAGGGAGGCGAAAAGGGGAAAGGGGCGCCAAGGCGAGCTACGGGTGCCAGAAGACACCAAGAGAACATCCCGGGGGCCGGACGGTGATGGCGACGCCGGGAGAAGGGTGCGAAGGAGGGGCGGCAGGACGTCAGCACGCTGTCGAGGGCACCACGACCTCATACTCCGACCCGACGGCCTTGTCGCCAGCCCTCTTCCCCTTCCACGACCTCCCTACGCCAGCCGCCCAAGGAGACGCCCCCGGGGAGTTCAAGAAGCCGGCGCCGCGGATGATAGGGTCGCCGGTGCCGCACGAGACGGCGCCCGACACCTAGTCGGAGCCGCCGTCCTGCCGCCCGCCACCCTCACCATCACTGCCGCTCTCCTCCTCGTCACTCTCGCTCGAGGAGGAGCCTTCGCTATCGGAGGAGCTGTCCACGCAGCACTTCGCCCGGGTGCCGAAGCACCCGAAGACCTTGACGGAGAGGAGATCGCCCTCCATCAGCTTAAAATGGAGGGTGAACCCCTCCATCAGGCTGTGGATGCGGGCGAACGTCTTCCACCCTCGATCGAGATACATCACACTAGGGGCTGGGAACACCATGCGGACTCGCGTGCCGCTGATCCCACAGCCCCTCATGTGTAATCTCAAAGTTTCGGGCGGGTCCAACTCCATCACGCTCGCGAATGGAGCTGGAAGCCGGAGGCGACGACGAGGCGCCCGGCGCAGCTTGACGAAGAACTCGCAAGGGTTGTCCCCTATATGGTCCGCCGCGGGGGTACGGGCCGCCGGCGGGGGCGAAGCTGGCGCGTCGCCCCGTCCGCCTCTCCCCCGAGTGCCTCGACCTCGTCCTCGACCTCATCCACGACCTCGCCCCCTCCCTCTTCCCCTTATGGCTGGCTCTGCCACCATGAGCGAGGAAGAGGGGAGGGTGCGCTGTCTGGCGGCAACCCTCGCCGCCACCGATGAAGGCCCAGGATTCCCTTTCTCCATGGCTAATGAGAGAAAGGGGAGCAGAAGCTGAAGAAAGGAGGAGACGAGAGGGTGCAGGCTTCGGTGCTCCCTTCCCGCTCCTTATAAAGGAGCGAAGTGGGAGCCCAGCCGCCCCGCTCGGTGAATCAAGGCACGGGAAGAGCAGGGAGGCGGGCCGACCCGCCCCCTCTGCTCGCAACGACCCAGGTTCCCGCTCTTGCCGTCCGCGATCCCAAGTGCACGGGAGCCGCGTGGCGGAGATGCAGAACGGAGGCGACGGATGGGGCGGCCTCGCCCTACCCCGTGATCTCGAGGAGTGGGCGCTTCGGAAACCGCACACCGGCCCCGTCCAGTAAATGCGCCACGACCCCACGCCTATCTCCGCTTGGAGAAGAGGGCGTGGGCCGTTCCCCTTCATCATGGCTTGACACGCGCTCGCGGGGCTCAGCCCCACGCGCCCGCGCCGCCCACGTCACCCACGACCTCTCCCACGATGCCGCATTCAACGCGTGCCATTCGGAGGGAGGGCGCAGGGGAAGTGGAGGAAGATTCGGCGTAGCCTAGGCCGCGCGTGCCCGTGCATTGTTTTGGGCCTGGCCCAACAGCGCTCGGCACCGTGTCTGGCCCAGGCCCGGGGGCTCCTGTCGGTGTACTAGAGTGGGGGTACCCTAGTACCCCGAACTCGTGCACGGGCAGTCGCAGTACCCCCGCGGCAAGGCTCGCCGGGTGACCGCCAAGACCCTCCGCGGCTACTTCGAAGACCATTCAAGAACAAAGTACTCAAGACAAGACCCCGGCAAGAGGAGCTTGCCGAGAAAAAGGCAAGACCCCGGCAAGAGGCGCTTGCCGGGAAGGCCATCCAAGGCATTCCAAGGAACTTGCTGCGGCGCGCTACGCGCCCCGACAAGGCCCGGTGAGCGACAAGCTCCCGGAAGCGACAAGTCGACGGCCGCGGCAAGCCCCCACTCCACACCCGCGCTCCAGCACATCCACCCACGTGTCGCTCCGGGGCCCCTCCCAAGCACACGTGGCAGGAGGCTGTGTAGCTAGGGGCGTGCGGTGGCACGCAGGCGCTAACAAGACAACCATCGTAGCAAGACGGTGGCGTCCCTAGCGGTCCCTTTCGGTGCTGTCTAGGCGACACAGACGGGCATTTAATGCCCTTGTCCCCTGCCGTCAGGGTTAGGTATGATAACACTGTAGCAGCTAGCTGTGCCTACTACAACACCTAGCTGTGCCTACCCACGGCACCTTTTCCACTTTTGCCCTCCGTTGCCCTACGTCGGTAACCCCTTGAGCATATAAAAGGAGGCCCGGGGCAACATAGAGGGGGGTTCAGCAATTCCACACACTCACGCTCGATCTCGCTCCCGAGATAGAAATCAATACCAATCCACAAAGCAGGAGTAGGGTTTTACGCATCCGTGCGGCCCGAACCTGGGTAAATCGCTCGCGTGCTTCGCTTCGATTTACTCCTCGCACGACCAACTGCCCGCGCGCTTCGCCTCGATCTGCTCTTTGCGCGACCTCCACCCCCCGCCGAACCAAAAGGGACCCGGTCCGCCGGTCCCATAGGTGCCTGTGGATCAGAAACACCGGCAACCGGCTTCCACCGCGACAGCCACCATGCGCGCCTCCTCCGCGCGGGCGGAGACGACAATGACACGCTAGTTCCTCCTCGCCGGCGTGCTGGAGCACGTGCTCGTCCTCCTCTTCGTATGCTGCATGCATAGACGTGGCTCCACCAGCTGCTCGCGTGCTCGGCAGCGCAGCGGCATCGCAAGGAGGGACTAGAGACGACGTGAGCGGGCGAGCCTTCAGCTTCATGGCACAGGGATGGCGGCGACACGACGGTGATGGGCGAGAAATTTTTGGCCGGAGCAGGTGGGCGCCGGCATGCGCAATGGCGGCGGCGGCATATTGATTAGTGCGCATATGGGAGCTTAGTTTAGTTTTCTATACCCCTATATAGTGTGTGAATAACTTTGAAAGTTAGTCGTTGGATGAAGCCAATCCGATGGTACAAAGATGGAAAATCCGAGCACTACTGGCCGTTGGATATCATCTACATTCCACTAGATTTTGCCACATTTAGAATCTAGAAGACTCCACATGTAGAAGCATAATGCACAAACCACCAGAATCTCATGCATGCAATGCACGTGTACCTTACTAGTATATAGGGTTGGTCAAACTTAAAAGAAACCCGTACTAGTACACGTAAACATTAGATTCAGGCAGCGCTTTTATTAGTTACCATAGCCGCGATACGGAATCATGTGCAAGCGCGTAAACTGCGGCCGCGCGGTCGATCAAACGGTGTGTCACTGTGTCGCGCTCGAAGGACATCCACCGAACCTTTCTGTGTGTGTGCAAACAATCCCCGAATATTACCCAACTTTTTTTCCTAGAAAAGTTCTTGACGCTACAATATTTCCATATATTTGAATTTAGCTCTAGGTCGTGTTTATTTGGATTTGGACGTTTTAGGTGCACCCTAATTCTATTTAATACTGATTTTGTGTGTGTGACTGAGAGTGAACGTGCGTATGTGTCCATATGTGTGTTGTGGCGGAAGGGCAATGTGGAGACGGTGTGCGTGTCATAGAGACATAGAGAGGTGTGAATGTGCAACTGATCATGCATGAGTGAGTCATAGACAGATGCTGATATGTTGTGTATACATGAGAGAACGGTCTTCTATTTTACTTGTGTGTGTGTGTGAGAGAGAGAGGCGCATCCATAACACAACAACCATCTCTCTTGATTCGTCCATCCCTTGCACGATCGCATGTAACACATGCATCAACGCGCACATTTTGACACCCTCACCCGGCCCCTGCCCACCTCAAGGCCCGCACATCGCTCTCTATCTCGCACGCACAATCTCTTCATGAATACCGTGTTTATCATGTAGCTTTCCGTCACATACACACACATTTCTCTCCTTAGGTTTGTTTTCTCTCAATATCTGACACACACACACACACACACACAGCACACACACCCCCTCCCCCGAGCACACAATTCATCCCCATCCAAAGTTATATGGCGACCACTCTCTCTTGTGCTTCTCTGCACCCCAGCATGCACAACACCTCAATCTTCAAAGAGGGCATTGAGGAGATCGAAGACGACGACCACACTGCGCTAGAGAATGCGGGGCCATTTGGAAGCAGGATGATGTGACGACGGCTGACTGGCACCTCCCTCCACCCTCTCTCTCTCTCTCGCACAAAATTACCAATCCCTCTCTCCCCCACACAAAATTATCAATCCCTCAACCCACGAGATCCTTCCCCTCTTGTCAATGTTTTTCTAGCTCTCTCATCAAACCTGTTGTCTCTTCTCCTTCGGCTTGTACAGAATCTGGATGCACACGCATCTCACGTATATTACATGTCTCCATCTTTCTCACAGACCTAACTTCTTCCTCTCTCTTTCTCTCTCTCTCTCTATCTCTCTCTCTGTTTTGTTAGGCTTGTCTCCTACTCTCTCGTCCACATACATACAATCTTTCCCGCCCTATCTGCTTCATCTTCGCAAGCTCTCTCTGCACGTTTCATTCACACATTGGGATATGTTCAAAATGTTGCTTTTATAATGGCTGATATAGAGTTATTGTTGGTTTTGTTGCATCCTACAAAGTAATAACTATGAAATGCATTTTGATTGTCATTTGACTGGGATTATGTGAGTTTGAGCATGTGAGTTTGACAATGATTGTAACAATTGAATTGTATAGACCATTACATTCGAAGTCAGTAGCCTAATATATTTATTTCACAATTTCAACAAATGATTAATTCACTACAAACTAAGAAAACAAATGTGTACTCCTCCGTTTTTATTTAAGTCCATGTATTAGCATTGGTCAAAGTCAAGTTTTGTAAAATCTCAGAAAGTTTATAACAAAAAATATTAACATATACAATAACAAATAAATACCATTAGATTCATTATTGAATGTACTTTCACATCATACATATTTGTTATGGTAAATGTTTATACTTTTCTATAAACTTGGTCTAACTTTAGGAAGTTTGACTTCGGTCAAACCTAATATGTTGAGTTTACTAGTACTACTCGCTAGTTGCTTAGCCGAATCACCCAACATGCCCCACGGGGAGTTCAGTGTCACAAAATTTTGAGGTCGGCGGGAAAATCTCCTGCGACCCTGATTCGAGGAGTGGGAAGTTACCATCATAGCCTTCGGAACAGGCCTACGGATGATGGTTGGTAGGGGGCTGTTTTCGTAACATCAGGTTCACCCTACCCAGCCAACCCCACCCCGACACCCAGAGTAGTACACCTGAATACTCCCCATTTTCTATCCCCACCACAAAAATAGACTTCTCCACGACATCGCAGCCTTTGTGCTCCTCCCCTTCTACATCGGCGCACTCGTCCACCGCAGCGCATCTGCCTCATCGAAAACCTCATACGCCGCACTGGAGCCGGTCCATCGTCGTCGTCGTACACGGAGCCTCTTCCCCGGCACCGTCTTCCACGGTCTCAGATTTGCTTCTCGGAAGCCGACGCCAAGCACAGAAGCACCACCGTCGTGGACAATGAACTGAATCCCGTTGCCAACCATGACTCATAGAGGCCACCGCGACCATCGTTCTCCTCCTCGATTGGTAATGTGTGTATTGAATCACTTACCAGTACATGTGTAGTTCCAATTTTGTTCATACCTACCCTTCAAATTTCCTGGGTGCTATTGTTCCCGTAAAAGTATTTGGTTATAGCCTCCATTGTCCAACAGAATATCAGGTTGTAATTGTGCGTTGCTCCTGTATTGCGCTCTGCTTGGGTAGGTTTTTCATCTGCAACTAGTAGTGTGGCAAATAATGGAAAGTTTTTTAGAACTAGCAAGATGCCCATGCGTTGCACGCATCAAGATGCATTTGTATGAGTAGTTTATCTTGTGGGAGAAAAGGATGAACGAGGGGAGGCCTTCTTTGCAAATCTGGAGAGGGGTGTGGGTATATTTTTGCAAAATTGCCATTCTTTCCTTCCTATCTATCAGATATAAATCGGACGGCCTATATTGTAGGATGGCAGGCACACCATCATCACCAACTCTGTTTTTTATAAGTAAAAAAGTAGAGAAAAAAAGTAGAGAGTAGACAAGTAGAGATAAATATTAAATATAAAATAAATATAATAATAGAGAAGAGAGTAGAGATAGAAGAGACGTAGGGAAAGGAATGCGCACACGCGGGAAAAAGCGGCCGAGCGTGTGCTAGTTTTGGCGCGCAGCGTCCGACGCGCTTTATAAAATCCAACACCCTCCCACGGCTCTATGCCTTGCCACCGTTCTCTCCCCGCTCTGTGCCTCACCACCTCTCTATCCTCGCTCTTTCTCGCCTCGCCACCGCCGCGTCGCCGGGAAACTTGGGGATACTGTGGCGTCCGCCACGCCCCTCCGGCAGCTTCTCCGCCGAGATCCGGTTTCGCGGGATGCACCTCGGCCTCAACAATTTCGACACCACCAACGAGGCCGTCTGCGCGTACGGCGCGGTGGCGTGGCGCCTCCGGTGGCCTCATAGATCATTGAACTTCCCCAATGTGCCAAAGCGGGAACGGACACAGGAGCTTGCGCCTCTGTCGCGGCTTATCACCGACGAGGATCGTCGCGACAACCGGAGGCGGGAGCACCGTCTCGGCATCGCCGAGATGGACGAGGAAGCCATGGCACTGTGGCATCAACGCTTCCCGTGGGACATCATCAACGAGCGCGAGTTCTACGCACAAAGGAGGGCGGAGAGGGATAAGAGGAGGGCGGAGAGAGTTGCCTATCACGAGGACAAGCGTAGGCGAAAAGCGGACGCTCAATTCAATATGAGGCTAGGAGCAGCGTCGCCCTGGGAATCTGACGATGATCGGTATCTTCACGCCTACAGTCAGACGTCGGAGGAGGACATCACCGAGGAGGAGTCAGACGACGAGGAGTAGTTGAATAATCTATTTTTTTATCTATCTATCCTGAGAACTATCCTCTACTCTCTAGTCTCTACTCTCTATCTCTACTTCTCGATCTCAGCACTATAAACGCTTTTTTAAAGCGCCGCGCGTTGCGATTTGTTGAATATGCTCTAACATGGCATACGAGCGCTTTAATGTTGCCCACAAGATGCGCGAGTATTACTAGTAGTATATTTTTCTTGCAATGTTGAGATTTTAAAACCACGAGTGCGAACATGCTGAGGAGCAATGAAGTCCAAACACAGGATATTGGGGATATCTTCAAGGAGCATGGCAAGTTAAAGAGGAGCTGCACCGAACCTATAAAACGAGCTTTGGTAAGTAACACCCTTTCAATTACTTTCGTTTAGCCTCGTGTTCTTCGATGTGTATATGTTGTAGTTTCTGTTTCTCTTAAGCCTCGTGTTCTTCGATGTGTAATAAGAAGAGTCTTAATCGTCCTAAAGCTTTCATTTTTAGCTTGATGTAGGAAGTGGGTGTTCTCACCTTGTAGTCTGTTTTTATTTTTTTCCTTTTGAATTCACTTCTCTAAGTTCTGTTTATCTGCCTTCTACTTAATGGATTTGGGTTGCTCTGAGTATTGATCTAAAAAAGAAGTAACTTCATGTCAGGATGCAGTTCCTGCGAGGAGGGAAGTATGGTCAACCTCGAGATCATGTTGCCAAAATGAGGCTGGATTACACACAAGGTGCTAGTTCCCTAATGATGCTGGATTAGACACAAGGTGCAAATTCCCAGATGATGCTGGATTACACACAAGCCAGGTGGAGTCGTTAGCTGTTCATGTCCTCGTGGCTGTAGTAAAGGCTGAAATAAAGCGTGCAGCAGCCCTTGAGAATGTAGTTGAGTTCCTGAAGAAGCGAAAAGAGCAATCAGATGCTCTCTTCGCCCATGCCAAAGAAGAGATGGAAGAAGCCAGAAATAAGCTAGCAGAGGCAGAGCAGGCAAGGCGTCTCCTGCTATCTAAAATTGTTGTCAATACAAAATTTCCTTTATAATAGCTAGGTTCAAATGTTTATCCAGTCAGCATGCCCGTTGTGATGTCTGTGCATCTACTGACGTGGCACAAAATATATTTTTTCGGGTCATGTAATAACATCAATTAATTTCCAAACAATAACAGACGAAGCATTGGACATGGTATAGTTCACACGCAAGCCCGACATTCCAAGTTCAACTTCCACATCAAACTCATGTTCACTGATATCTGCACATTCATACATAATGTCCACAAACATGATTCACTTCAAAGCCAAAAAAATGAGGAGAGTTATAAATAAAGAAAACCCTCTAGTTCCTGCTACCAGTGCGAGCACAACAAGTCAAGACTATGCGTAATTAATTATATTTTGGTCATTTTTTGTGTTCTAAAATGCTGGTCGGCTCGCGGAAGGACGTGTTGCCGGCACACGCGCGGATTCAATGAAGGCAGGCGGGGCAGTCTGAAGCCGGTTGCATGCGGCGAGGAGGCGTGTTCAGCCGGGCCTGCAGCGAGTGGGGCCCTCTTGGCCGGCGCGCCGGTTTAAATGCATGCGCTATGAGAGGTCGCGTCCGTGTCAGAGCAATCACTCCCTCCAGTCTTTTTTTGTTTGGGTATAACAAAATCTCGTTTTCCATTCACATTTTACAAGTAAAATTCGTGGACAAACTTTGACCCAAAATACGATGGGGACTAGTAAACCAGAACGGAGGTAGTAGTTTTTTTAATCAAAGAAGGGTTTCCCCCTTCCGATTTTCATTAATGAAAACCAACATCTAAATCTAAACCATAGTATTTGCCCTAGAACTAGCAGGTTCAACATCTCGCAACATAAACCCATACAACCATATGCCAAGGAGGTACATCTAAATCTAATCCATTTTCGCTCCATACCAATCATTCTAAAAACTACTTAGTACTTATAACGCGCCATTGAAAATCGGAACTCTTAACCCCGCTAAAAAATGATATTTTGAACGTGGCTACTCGATCTGTGGCAACTGGCGAGCCACCGCCTCCAAGTCGTTCCCCTATGGTCCCGACCATCAACTCCTATGGATCAAATTATCACATGAGCTGACTATTCCTACAAAGGTGCGCTCCACCACATACCTGGTACCCGCGAATGCAACAATCGTGCACCTAGGGTTTTAGGGTTTATATGTTAATGTTGCCTTTACGTAACACTCATGTGTGCGAGACAGCGAGAGACCGACTGCGTGCGTGTGCCTCTTCTCTTCGTATATGTACTCCACCGTTTTTCTGGTGTCCAAAAAATAATAATAACTACTAGCAATGTGCCAATGCGTTGCCACACGATCAGAGTAGATTAATATATATTCACCGATTTGATAGAAAAAAGTCTAGTTTTGAAATACGTATATCACTAAAAATATGTTATGTTTCACTCAAAATATATTCCTTTGGCGGTTTTGATGAGACAAGGGAGGAATGTTGTTGGTTTCAAGATTCGAGAAGTGGTATATGTCTAATTTCTACTCTTACTAGCAAGATGCTCGTGCATTGCACGAAACATCAATGTCTTGTGGGAGAAAAGGATGAACGAGGCAAGGCCTTATCTGCAAATGTGGAGAGGAGTGCGGGTAAATTGCCATAGTTTCCTTGCTATCCGTCAGATATAAATCGGACGGCCTATATTGCAGGATGGCAGGCCCACCATCATCACCAACTCTGTTTTTTTATCCCTACTCTTATAAAAAGCATAATCGGTGATGATCGTGTGCCTGCCATCCTGCAATATAAGCCGTCCAATCTATATCTGACGGATAGGAAGGAAACTATGGCAATTTTGCAAAAAGATACCCACACCCCTCTCCACACTTGCAAATAAGGCCTTCCCTCATTCATCCTTTTATCCCACAAGATAAACTACTCATACAAATGCATCTTGATGTTCCATGCAACGCATGGGCATCTTGCTAGTTGTTGCAAAAAGCCCATGTCTGTGAGAGAGAGGGAGAGAGGAGGAGGACGGAGTGCATGTGTGACAAAGACACAAAAAGTGTGTGTGGGAGAGGTATCAACTTAAAATGAGGCGATAGTGTGCGTGCACGATCAAGAGGGCGTGTCTCAAGAAGATAAAAAATCTACATAGATACAAGGAGCGGGAGAGAGACATGTATGCGATAGTGGAAGCACGAGTGTGCGGGTGTATAAACCTATCTAGAGGCTTGTCGATAAATGTTTGTGAGAGAAATATGAGTCGGGGGTGCGAAAGCGAGAGTTTTGTGTGTGAGAAGAGAGACGGTAGTCGGGAAGGGGAGTGGAAGCAGGAGTTGTGTGTGTGTGTGGGAGAGAGAGGGGGGATTTTGTCTGATCGGTAAACAAATGAATAATGTCAGTCTGGGATGGAGAAGAAAAGGAGACCGCAACAAATGTTGTGTCTACAGGAGAGAGAGAGAGAGAGAGAGTAATTTTAGTGGTATGAGTCATATCTAGAGACATATAGGGTGTGTGAGAGAATCCCATAGAGAGAAAGACAAAGTGAAAGACGAGTGGAGACTATGTGTGTGGCGGTGAAAAAGAAAGTTTAGGTACCTAGTGATACCAGAGAACGGTAGAGATGTGAGAGATAATGAAAACCGTGTAATGTATAATGATAGGGAGAGTGTGACACTTCTCAAGGGAGACGTCGAGAGACCATGTTTGCGAGGATAGGAGAAACATGAAGTGAGCGTGCGGGTGTGCTGGAGAAAAGAGAGTGATAGCTACATGAAGGAGCATGCATGCAAGAGAGATGGGCATGAAAGGAGTGAACATAAAAGGGATTCAAATATTTGAATTTGAGATGATGATACATGTAATCCGTACTCGAACCAAAATTGATCTATCAAAATGCATACTCATATGAATTCACGCGCATATATGTTATTTAATATGTAGATATTACTGATCCATACATTTTAGTAGAACATAATTTGGTTTAATTTTTTTGAATTCAACCTTATGATTTTGAGATCATTGTATTTGTAAATCATATTATACATATAAAGGAGAAAAATTCTTTGTTGTGCTTTTGAAAGTATATATAAAAATGATGTATATAGAATTTTATTCCAATCGAAAATGGATCCTGCCCGAAAAAAAAAGAATACAAACGGGATTCGAATTGAGTTGGACGGTAAACATGCACTCTGCAAAATTTGAACGAAGCGGGGAAAGTGGCAGTAACCGCCCGAAACCAAAATCTGCGAGATGGAAATTACTAATGCCTATCCCTGCCACGCAAAGCCTATCTACTCGACTTCTATAGGTTTCAATAGGGGTAGGTTTGTAATTTCACTCAAACGTGACATAACTGCCTCTCACCCGGATTCATACACGGTGGGTGCTAAAACACAGTGTGTCCTCGGCCGAAATCGACTCCCTCCCTGATTCATACACGGTGGGCGCCAAAAACAAACTCTCCTCGAGAAATATTCGGTGTATGCGAGATTACCGTCCTATTCCCAACCGACTAATATTGTTGTGATGTAGGAAATTTGAAACGGGGGCTAAGTTTGTAAATTCCCTTGCATTTGAGACAAGTGTGCCCTGAAGACATGGTTCCCCCTTCCTCTCTACCTCCATTTCCCCATTCGTACTCCGTGGGCGCCAAAACACCCTCTCCACCCCAGCCTCCTCTGTCCGCCACCCCATCCACCGCCATCCTCATCCACCATGCCGGAGCTGATACCCTGACGCCGCCGTCCATTACAAGAGATCGACCTCTCTCATCCACAGCTTCGGATCGGGATCCTTGCATCCCGTCCTCTCGCTTCATCCCCTCCGTCGTCCACCTTGTCGGCGCCGCTCCTACGACCGTCTCGTCCATCGCGCCCCGCCGCCACCGTCTACCCTCCTAGATCTGCTTCCACGCCACCAACAGCCACCGCTACCGCAGCACCATCAAATTCTCAGCAGATGCATACACGGCGCCACAACAGAGGCAGTACTCTTTCGTATCTGCTCAACTTATTTATCGCAACAAGAAAATAGATCGCCACTGCTTTACTCTAATTTCTTGTCCATCACTTACTTGCTAGTTGAAAGCAAACATTGGTTGCGAAGTTGCCTTTGTCTAGTTTGCACCTTCAGATCCGCCATGGCACGCTCAACACTATACTCCCGATGCTTATGGTTTTCCCCTTTTACATTCCACACTAGCAGTAGACTAAATTTCAAAATTGGGTTAGTCGATTTTTCAGAGCTCGCTAGAGTTCGCCGGTGCGAACGAAGGGGCTCGGGTGGGGACGGTGGTTGTGCGGGGCGGTGGTGGGGCCTCGCCCAACGAAGAAAACTCGACGCGGGTGTGGCAGGGGTGGGGGTGGCGGAGGAACACAAGCGGTGGGGGACGGTGGTCCGACCGGCAGCCCATGCGGTGTTCTGTATGGGAAGAATCAGAGACGAGGAAGAAGAAGGGTTAGGAGACGTTGGATCTTCATCCAACAGCCTGAAATGGTCGACTGAGCCAAATGACAAAAGTCACGCGACTTGCATGCAGACATGCCTTTATATTCAGTGCCATCATCGTACCTGCTTAGCACTGCTCCTGAATCCATCAAGCTAAACAATGGGCCACTCAGAATTCCAAACTTGTTGCTCAAGTACGAATCTGATATGATGCTGATATTACTAAAACAGATAAAAATAAATTGGTCAGCTAATGTTCTTACTTTACTTTCGAAAAGCACGTGCACCACATATAGAGAGACATCAAGGAGTTGCTTTCTTAATGCGCTCTGGTTCATCATGTGTGGGCACTGCGCAACGAACATTTTATTATCCAAAATCTGTGTGCTCTTCTTTATCATGTTCCTCTTCCGTTCTTATTTAATAAGTACTCTCTTCGTTCCTAAATACAAGTCCTTGTATAGATTCCACCATGGACTACATATGGAACAAAATGAGTGAATCTACACTCTAAAATGTATCTAGATACATCTGTATGTGATCCATAGTGGAAATCTCTACCAAGACTTATATTTTGGAATGGAGGGAATATGATAGTAGTACAGTATTTTCCTTGTAGTGAAGATGAGCAGGGACATTTGCAGTGTAGAGGTCTATACGGTCGGTTGTGATGGACACTTTGAACTCTTCGGGCCTCTTGGATTCGTAGGATTTTGTAAACATGGGAATAGGGTTTGTAGTGGCCTGCCCACTTGAATCCTATAAGAATAGCAAGGAAATGCGGGGAGCTGTGTCACCTTTGAGAGTTACACTGATATTAACAGTACCGCACCTTCAGTTGAAGAGAGCTGGTCTCTGAAGCCTTTCTAGCCGTACTGGCAATACTAGCACATATATTCCAGCAAGTTCCACTTTGCTGATTTTACTCTGATGCTCACCGTTTTCCCGTTATATCTACACTATGATCTGTGTAGCTGCTTTGTGTCGCACTAGCAGCAGTCCACTCTTGAAGCTAAACACTGCAATGACTTACAAAATTGGCACCAAGGCATTGAGTGCCATTCTGGATGCAATGAAACTCATATGCTCCCCACCTATTGATTCTTGTTCAGAATATGATCCTAATGACTATTCTAAACTTGAGGAGTCAAAGGCAGATGGCCTATCCTGTTCACCCATCAAGGTGCCAATTCTAATTTGGCAAGGTTTTATTGATTGGTGTATCTTGCATATGTTGTCTTGCATTTCTTCTACTTTGTTGTACCGCCATCTGCTTAGTTTACTCATCATATATGTTGAGATGCCATGCCCATCCATTATCAATACATATTCCATCTGTCATCATACCATGTTTTTTCACTCAAATGCTGTTCTTGTGCATCAGACATCAAAAAGGAAGAGGGTGATTGCCGAACCTAAAGGAGCACCAGCAAAGTCCTTGAAAAACGTGGTTGTGCTGGAGAAATCAGACCGCACCCCACTTATATTGGATGTACAACCAGTGACACAAAACGTAGGACCGACTCCAGTAGACTGTACCCATACTTCACTGGCCACACCACTAGCCCCACCACACAGGACCTGCACTCGAGCAAAAGGTATACCGATTTCAGTTGCCATAGCACCAGCCGTACCACAGAAAAATCCCACTCCAGCAAAAAGTACAGAAAGTCCACCGGCCGAAGACCTATCCCATCTGCAGAGACGGCCAATTCCTGCAGATTGGAACCCCATTCCAGTTATTCCCAGTTTAAAAGACAATGCTTTCAATGTTGTTAAGGACTACGTGCATATATTCCCATCATGGGAAGATTATAGTGAAGACAAATATCATTTTCACATCTTCCTGTCCAACTTACGTGTAAGTGCTATTATTCATGGTTGTTATTTTCCTGTTTTTTGCTTATTGAACACATTAATGATTTACATTACATTGGTGTAAGTGGGCGAGGGTCAATCTAGATAGTCATGACGAGCAAAGCTTGCTTGTGCTTTTCAAGGAAGCATTGCAACAATATCGGTGTTACCTGAGGAAATCACACTTTGATGGCAAGTCTATAACCGAATTTTTGGTGAAGTCTCATGTGCTAAATTTAGAAGACATTGAATGAAAAAACCTTGTTGTGCACTGGCCTCGTTCCTAGGATGAGGTACTGTCTATGAAATCACATGAAAATTTGAACTTATTCTTTTTCGCATGTGCCTTGCGGATCTTTTTTGCAGGAAATCTACTCGAAGAAGACTTCCGGTTTGAAAAGAACGACAGGATATCGCAAATATGCTGCCCGCTGCTTTGCTCTTGTTAGTACCTGTTGTCCTGTATCACTGTACTTGCATACATACCTGGTTCATTATGTGACAGCAGTATGCATGATAGCTTGCTTATCAAATGTTCGCTCCAAATTATCTAATCTGTATGAATGGTTACATTAGTGTAGAATATATCCAATGCCAATGAAAATTTTAGCTCTGCATTGTTCTTGTAAGTACCAACTGTCCTTTATCAGTGTACTTATATTGACAGGTAGTTGTTCATGTACCATCACTCTGCAACTTATTTTCCTTTGCCCTCCATTTTCTACACATAAGATCTATATTTACTCTTACCATAAGGTTGGATAACACCGATGGTACTGAAGAAGTTTAGTTGTGCATTGCTCTTGGCTGTACCTTTTGCCTTTATCGCTGTACTTACATTTATAGGTACTTGGTTATGTAGCATCACTCTTCATCTTATCTTAAATATTTTCCATTTTTTCTTATATTATCACATCTATATTTACTCTTAACAAAATGTAGAATAAAGGCAATGCTTATGAAGAAGATTTTTTGGTAAACTTCTTGAATTGCCCCCCCCCCATTAGCATGGACAAGGGGCTTAATAGAGCCTATCTTCACCAATAATGTAAGTTTGTCCTTCTCAAGCCTTCAAACTTTGTTGTGTATATTTGGTTAGGCATGACCGCAACAGCTGTTTATTTTTGGTGTTTGCATCAAATTGCATGTTTAAAGTTTATTGTGTAGTTCATAAACAAAACTTTGTCCTTCTCAATTTAAGTTTTCAGTTGTACAACCAACTTCCTTCTTCATACCATGTAAATTAAACTATACAGAGCAAGTGATCTTGTTTTGCACTGCATGTATGCTTCTATTCTTGATCTGTAATCCAGTGGTGTGGTGAACCTACCCACTACAGCACAATGTCATATTCTGCAATGTCTTAACTATGAACAATGTCATATCATTCTACTATTATTTAAACCGTCTCTTTATTTGCCAATCTGAAATGGGATAAATTGACAGCACACTAACCATTGATACTGATGAGTTCTTGATCTGTAATCCAGTGGTGTCGTGAAGCCGCCAACTCCTTCACAATGTCATTTACTGCCATGTCTTAACCTGAACAATACCATATTGTGTTAATGCTATTTTAAACCGAGTCACTTTATTCGTTAGTAAGAAATGTGATGAATTGTCTGCACTGGTACTTATATGTGCAAAACCTGTCATCTGTCTGCTTGTTTATCTTTCAGAGTGAGGAGGATATAAGTGTCCAACAAGCATAGTCTCATCAGCTTGCTCAGCTGCTTGCGCTGTAGCTCCCGAGCAGGGCTAACCTTTCTAGAACTCTATTGAAGTGTTGTCGGTTTTGTATATTATTTTTGTCGACATTCTGGGAACGGGGGTCCCCAGACTTGCCTGCCTGCGGCCCACGACGTGGCTCTATGAGCTGGCCCGTGCGGCCATCTTCATCAACAAGGCATTCAAGACCCTCGCGAGGGGCCAAGCCTCGCGAGGCGGACGACGCAAGACCTCCTTAGGAGCGGCCTCACCAGGCTGGCTTGCGAGGGGCGGAGAGATCAAGGCCAGGCAAACCTCGCGAGGTTCTCGTGACGTGAGCCATGACGATCGAGACCAGGTGGGCGCTAGCGCGCGTAGTGTCCTTGTTTCCCCTTTGGTGCTAAGGACGCAAGCGCAGGCGCAGAGTATCGAGGCATCAAGCAAAGGTTTCCATATCAATGCAACAAGACCAAGACCAGAGGGACGGCAAGACGGAGTTCACCATGGAGCCCAAGGCAGCGTCACCACTAGAGCCTTTTGCAGGCGAAGACTGCTTTAGTCAGGATAAACTGTACTAGCTGTCCCCTTTCAAATTGGCCGTTGTTGGCTCCCTTCCCGCTCAATATTTAGGGAGAGGACCAGGGCCTATATAAATAGGATTAGCCACGACCGTAGGGGGCATCTCATCTTGAGTAATCCTCACCCACACAAGTTGACAAGAACAAGAACACCTCGTCCTCAGGAGGTTGTTCTTCCCCTTATACTGTTCATCATCAGCATAAGAGGCAATCCACCACCACCACACTGGAGTAGGGTATTACACCACAACGGTGGTTAGAACCAGTATAAATCTTGTGTCCCTTGTGTTGTGAGCTCATCGAGTTTGCCTTTGAGATCTTAGCAAAGTTAGGACGTGGATCGGTAGGAGGAGATCTTCATGCGCACCCCAGTGTTCGAACCTTGAGGGTTTTGCCGAAACCCGAATTCCGACATTTGGCGCTCAAGGTAGGGGTGCGCCGGAGCTCTTCTTCCACCAGCCGATCCGCTTGTTGGCCCTCCAATAACTCGGCCACTCCGATATCCGGCGACCCAAGGACCAGCGCCGACCATTGGGCATCTTGGCCGGCATGGGCAGCGCCGCCTGCCCAAGAAGACCTCAACCCTGCGCCTCAGGCAGCTCGCGCACCGCCAAACACTGCGGGGCGTGGGCGACGCATCCATGCTCCGACCGCCCTTACCCCACGACAAGTACGGGCGGCCGTAAGGGCCTCAAGCCACACCGCGGCCGTGGCGCCGCACACCCAATGGGGGCAAGCCAACATGAGGGCCGCGCTCACGGTGGCACGGGAGCTGCTATGATGCCGACTGATGGAGAGCGGCAGGGATGCGCTGCTGGACGCCACGGTCACCGGGGCGCCCCCTTTTGCTCCATGCTTCTGCCCCATGCCGGGTCACACAGCGGGCCACGTCATGCCCGTGCCCCCCCCCCCCGAGTGCACCGGGAGGCTTCATCGACACAGGCGCAAGTGGCGGTGCAAGGCGCTCAATCGCACCTACACCACCTCTAACAAGCGCGAGTACGAGCCACGCTCACGGCCCCGGTGGGTGCCGCCCTATCATCCCTAGGGCGGCGCGCTGGGCCGGGTAACATGGAGCGTGGGGCATTACGGCGAGGTTTTCGGGGTGGCGACCCCGGAAGCCTACGTGCCCCGCATGATGGACCATGAGTACGCGCCAGAGGACGACCCTAGCTCGTTCTCCAGGCTAGGGTGGGAGGAGGAAGCGCTAGAAGCTGAGGACGTCCAGGAGCCACCTGGGGACTGCGGAGTCCACACAAGCCACGACAGTTACAGGGTACCACTAATCCCTCAGGAGCAAGCTTACGCTAACCATGAGTCACAGGGGGATCAGGTCACCACAGCGGCTAGCGGCCCCAGCTCGGCGGCCTCCCTTCCGCTAGGGGGAGCGCACTAGGGGCTGCAGGATAGGGGTCAGGAGCCGGATCCCTCCCCGTGCCGCACGGAGCAAGGTGTCCCCAGGAGGTAGGCCCTCTGCCGGGGAGGTGCTGAAAAGGCTACCCCCGGAAGAGGACTCGTGGTCGCCAAGGGGGCCGCTGGTGTCCCCTTTGCCCCTTGGTGTTGTCCTGGTTACCGGTCGCTCCCAATGGTGGTCGAGGGTGGCGCAAGGTGGGGCCCTCATCTGGCGATATGAAGTAAGGCTCACGCATGTGAAGCTAGCCGCCCATGACACTCTCACGTAATAACAAGTGGGGCTGTACATGCCCGGAGTCTCAGGAGTGCCGCCCTCGGGCCTCGGGGGCTCCCTCCCACATCCTAGTGGCAGCACT
The DNA here is from genome assembly GCF_003073215.2 of Triticum urartu. Lineage (NCBI taxonomy): Eukaryota > Viridiplantae > Streptophyta > Magnoliopsida > Poales > Poaceae > Triticum > Triticum urartu. The sequence continues at coordinate 589,782,148 of NC_053024.1, read as the reverse complement.
TAACTCCACGCTGGTGAGAAGCCTTGAAGACAAGAAGACTAGACTAGGTTCTGGACGAGGCCATTTGCTTTGAATCCCTTTTCTGTAGCCTTGCCTTCTGGATTTGCATTTAAGTTGAAGTTGAATTTTCATTGACGCGCGCGGGGGGTGCCTTTTCTCGTTCGAGTGATTTCTTGCTATCCGGTTCTCGCCTTATTTGGAGCTCATGCTCGTTGCCCCCTCCTCAAGAGCCCCTCGCAAGCTGGGCTGGGCGTGCCACACGCGCGCCGCATGCGCACCAACGCTACAACTGGTGCTTGCCTCTCACGAGGCCCCCTCGGATGTGTCGGCAGGCTCCTCAGGAATCCCAGAAGCTCGCCACCTCACGACCCAGCTTGGGACTTGCAGTGACTAAGGTAAGCCACGATGGAAAACTCGCCTCCGAACTTATGGTTTTGCGCAGACGCATACTCAATTTAGGAATAGGAGAATAAAGACTGCGATTTGCTTACATGAGGGGCTCTTACAGTTTTTTAGGGCCACACCCAAGTTCTTGAATACAGCGTAAACAACAAGGAAACATGGGATCAGCCGGATATATCGCTCGCCATGTCCCCGGGTCATCTTCAGATGCACCACTGGCGTCGCTGTCGCTAGCGTCGCCATCACCTTCTCCGGCACCACCATCACCATCGTCAACCACGTCGCCTTCGTCCATCGCGACTACCACCCCATCATCCTCAGAAGCGAAGGCCTGGACCAACGCCTCCACGTTGTCCTCCACCCACCGCGCCAGGTTGCCTCGGATGGCCTGGGGTACGGAGGCGATGGCGGCATCGAAGTCGAAGTTGGGATAGGTGTTCAGGAGATAGCTGAACACGCGGGAGAACTGGTGCTCAAGCAGGCCATGGCTCCTCACCTCCACAAGCTGGCGAGCTCTATCGGATCGAGTCTCCAAGCACCTCACCACATCGGTGAAGAAGTGAAGGTGGCTGGCATAGTCGTTCACTTGGGGGTGAGGGGCGTTCTCGTCACAGATATGGCCCAGGGCAGTATTGACCCTGTTCCGAAGGTCCTGAAGCATGGGAGCATGTACGCGCTCCAATGTCCGCCGCTGCAGCACTTCCTCCCTGTTTTGCCGCGCAATAGACTTAGCGTTGGCAACCCGCTTCTGAAGAGAGAGCAGCTCGGCGCGAGCAGAGGCCAGTTCTGCCTGCGCCGTGACCAGGGCTGCTGTCGTGGCCTCCTCGCACCTCTCCGCCTCAGCTAGCCTGGGCCTAAGGGTAGCAACCCTACCCCTACCCACAGACTCCGTCTCTACAAGCTTCAACTTCAGGTCATGCGTACCCTCAAGATCTGCGCGAGCCTCGGCTACCCGGCGATCAACCTCCTCCTAGGCCCTGGCCTCGCGCGCATCGACGGTGTCCTCCACTTGGGCGACTTGGCTCTCCCTCATCTCCAATCGCTCAAGCTCGAGGCTGCGTTCCACGGCTTCCAGCGCCAGCGCTTCCTCGAGCTTCCAGATCTCTTCCTCCTCGGCGGGTGCCCCCCTCATCGATGCAAGGGCGGCTTTGCGCGCCTCCACCTGCTGCTCCATGGACGCACTCCAGGCTTGGAGCTCCCATGCACGCTTCTTCGTAGTCTCGTGGCGACGGTCAGCCTCGCGAGCCTCCTCCAAAGCTCGGGAGCAAGCTTCACGAGAAACCTCAAGGGACGCCTCCGCCTTTGCATTGTCGAGATCGTCCTGATGGTGACCAAGGTTGATATCCACCTCCAGCTTATGCCATTCCTCCACCAGCCGAAGACCCTCAGCCCTGAGGCGCACGTCGACGTCCGCGTGTTCCCCACCAAGCCGGTTCATCGCGCCCATCGCCTCCTGGAATAGCTCATGGTGAACGACGCTTTGTTCATGCTCAAACTCAAGAGCATGGCCCATCTTGTCCTCCACCACAGGGGCTGCGGCTAAGGCCCGAGGTGGCGCACCCCCTCTCGGCAGGGGGCGGGGGGCTGGCGTTGCCCCAGACGCCAGCCAGGCCTCGCGAGGGGCCCGAATGAGTCGAGGCCCGCTGCTCGAGGAGGAGCCAAAGGCTGGAGCCGCCCAGTTACCATCCATGTCTAAAGGAGGGGCCCTCGACATGCTTGCTGAGCCCCAAGCAAGGCCGCGAAGGAGGGACAATGAGGGTGCGGACTCAAAGCGCCATGGAGGCGAGCGTGCCTCTCCAACCGACCCTGCTCCAGGGATGGCATGCAGGCTCGGGGCGCTCAAGGCCAGCGGGGGAGTCGAGGAAAGAGGAGGTCGCTTCTCGGGAGACACATCGGCCTTGGCGGAAGGGACCCTGAAGAGCTAACGTCAGGAAGGGAAGCAGCACTCAAGAAACGACAAATATATAGTACTTACTCGTTGATGGTGATGTACTTCCTCCGCTTCAACAGCCTGAAGATACCACTGCTGCTCGGGGATCCTTTCCTCTTGTGGAGCTCCTCGAAGTCCATGCAAAGCCAACCGAATCGCTGGACGTGGCAGCCGGCACGGGGCGCAGCCGGGGAAGCGCTCGAAGGGACAGCTTCAGGGGCACCGAGATGAGGAGAGCAATCAGGCACCGTCTGACCGCGACCCCCCGAGGCCTCCGGAGCTTTGGCCTCGGGAGCCGCTGCTACCTCTTGAGCACTGCGTTAGTTTTCCCTTGAAGAGGAAAGGGTGATGTAGCAAAGTAGCGTAAGTATTTCCCTCAGTTTTTGAGAACCAAGGTATCAATCCAGTAGGAGGGTACGTGCGAGTCCCTCGCACCTACACAAAACAAATAAATCCTCGCAACCAACGCGATAAGGGGTTGTCAATCCCTTCACGGTCACTTACAAGAGTGAGATCTGATAGATATGATAGGATAATATTTTGGTATTTTTGTGATAAAGATGCAAAGTAAAATAAAAGCAAAGTAAAAAAGCAAAGGAAATAACTAAGTGTTGGAAGATTAATATGATGAAGATAGACCCGGGAGCCATAGGTTCCACTAGTGGCTTCTCTCAAGAGCATAAGTATTTTACGGTGGGTGAACAAATTACTGTTGAGCAATTGACAGAATTAAGCATAGTTATGAGAATATCTAGGTATGATCATGTATATAGGCATCACGTCCGAGACAAGTAGACCGACTCCTGCCTGCATCTACTACTATTACTCCACTCATCGACCGCTATCTGGCATGCATCTAGAGTATTAAGTTCATAAAAACAGAGTTACGCCTTAAGCAAGATGACATGATGTAGAGGGATAAATTCACGCAATATGACAAAAACCCCATCTTGTTATCCTCGATGGCAACAATACAATACGTGCTTTGCCGCCCCTAATGTCACTGGGAAAGGACACCGCAAGATTGAACCCAAAGCTAAGCACTTCTCCCATTGCAAGAAAGATCAATCTAGTAGGCCAAACCAAACTGATAATTCGAAGAGACTTGCAAAGATAACCAATCATACATAAAAGAATTCAGAGAAGATTCAAATATTGTTCATAGATAAACTTGATCATAAACCCACAATTCATCGGTCTCAACAAACACACCGCAAAAAGAAGATTACATCGAATAGATCTCCACGAAAGAGGGGGAGAACATTGTATTGAGATCCAAAAAGAGAGAAGAAGCCATCTAGCTAACAAATATGGACCCTAAGGTCTGAGGTAAACTACTCACACTTCATCGGAGAGGCTATGGTGTTGATGTAGAAGCCCTCCGTGATCGATTCCCCTTCCGGTGGAGCTCCGGAACTGGCCCCAAGATGGGATCTCATGGGTATAGAAGGTTGCGGCGGTGGAATTAGGTTTTTGGCTCCGTATCTGATCGTTTGGGGGTACGTAGGTATATATAGGAGGAAGAAGTACGTCGGTGGAGCAACAGGGGGCCCACGAGGGTGGAGGGCGCGCCCTGGGGTGTAGGCGCGCCCCCTACCTCGTGGCCTCCTGGAAGCTTCTCTTATGTAGGGTCAAAGTCTCCTGGATCTTGTTCGTTCCAAAAATCACTTTCCCGAAGGTTTCATTCCGTTTGGACTCCATTTGATATTCTTTTTCTGCGAAACTCTGAAATAGGCAAAAAACAACAATTCTGGGTTGGGCCTCCGGTTAATAGCTTAGTCCCAAAAATAATATAAAAGTGGATAATAAAGCCCAATAATGTCCAAAACAGAAGATAATATAGCATGGAGCAATCAAAAATTATAGATACGTTGGAGACGTATCATGCACCCCAAGCTTAATTCCTGCTCGTCCTCGAGTAGGTAAATGATAAAAACAAAATTTTTGATGCAGACTGCTACTTGGCATAATTTCAATGTAATTCTTCTTAATTGTGGTATGAATATTCAGATTCGAAAGCTTCAAGATAAAAGTTTATATTGACATAAAAATGATAATACTTCAAGCATACTAACTAAGAAATTATGTCCTCTCAAAATAACATGGCCAAAGAAAGTTCATCCCTACAAAATCATATACTTTACTCATGCTCCATTTTCGTCACGCAAGAATGCTCTCATCATGCACAACCCCGATGACAAGCCAAGCAATTGTTTCATACTTTAGTAATCTCAAACCTATAAACTTTCACGCAATACATGAGCGCGAGCCATGGACATAGCACTATGGGTGGAATAGAATATGATGATGGGGGTTATGTGGAGAAGACAAAAAAGGAGAAAGTCTCACATCCATGAGGCTAATCAATGAGCTATGGAGATGCCCATCGATTGATGTTAATGCAAGGAGTAGGGATTGCCATGCAACGGATGCACTAGAGCTATAAATGTATGAAAGATCAACAAAAGAAACTAAGTGGGTGTGCATCCGACTTGCTTGCTCACGAAGACCTAGGGCACTTTAGGAGGCCCATTGTTGGAATATAAAAGCCAAGTTCTATAATGAAAAATTCCCACGAGTATATGAGACAAAACAAGAGACTCTCTATCATGAAGATTATGGTGCTACTTTGAAGCACAAGTGCGGTAAAGGATAGTAGCATTGTCCCTTCTCTCTTTTTCTCTCATTTTTTTGGGCCTTCTCTTTTTTTATGGCCTTTCTTTTCTTTTTTTATTACTCACTTGGGACAATGCTCTAGAAAATGATGATCATCACACTTCTATTTATTTACAACTCAATGATTACAACTCGATACTAGAACAAAGTATGACTCTATATGAATGCCTCCAGCGGTGTACCGGGATATGCAATGAACCAAGAGTGACATGTATGAAAGAATTATGAATGGTGGCTTTGCCTCAAATACTATGTCAACTACATGATCATGCTAAGCAATATGACAATGATGAACGTGTCATGATAAACGGAATGGTGGAAAGTTGCATGGCAATATATCTCGGAATGGCTATGGAAATGCCATAATAGGTAGGTATGGTGGCTGTTTTGAGGAAGATATAACGAGGTTGATGTGTGAAAGTGCGTATCGTATCACGGGGTTTGGATGCACCGGCGAAGTTTGCACCAACTCTCAATGTGAGAAAGGGCAATGTACGGTACCGAAGAGGCTAGCAATGATGGAAGGGTGAGAGTGCGTATAATCCATGGACTCAACCTTAGTCATAAAGAACTCATATTCTTATTGAAAACAAATCTGCAATTCATCAAAAACCAAGCACTATGCGCATGCTCCTAGGGGGGTAGATTGGTAGGAAAAGACCATCGCTCGTCCCCGACCGCCACTCATAAGGAAGACAATCGAAGAACACCTCATGTTTCAAATTTGTTACACAATGTTTACCATACGTGCATGCTACGGGACTTGCAAACTTCAACACAAGCATTTCTCAAATTCCCAACTACTCAACTAGCATGACTTTGATATTATTACCTCCATGTCTCAAAACAATCATCAAGCATCAAACTTCCCTTAATATTCAAAACACTCATAATAAAGTTTTTACTAATCTTGAATACCTACCATATTAGGATTATTTAAGCAAATTACCATGCTATTTAAGACTATCAAAATAATCTAAGTGAAGCATGAGAGATCAATAGTTTCTATAAAACAAATCCACCATCGTGCTCTAAAAGATATAAGTGAAGTACTAGAGCAAAACTATATAACTCAAAAGATATAAGTGAAGCACATAGAGTATTCTAATAATTTCCGAATCATGTGTGTCTCTCTCAAAAGGTATGTACAGCAAGGATGATTGTGGTAAAATAAAAATCAAAGACTCAAATCATACAAGACACTCCAAGCAAAACACATATCATGTGGTGAATAAAAATATAGCTCCAAGTAAAGTTACCGATGGAAGTAGAGGAAAGAGGGGATGCCTTCCCGGGCATCCCCAAGCTTTGGCTTTATGGTGTACTTAGATTATCTTGGGGGTTCCATGGGAATCCCCAAGCTTAGGCTCTTTCCACTCCTTGTTCCATAATCCATCAAATCTTTCACCCAAAACTTGAAAACTTCACAACACAAAACTTAACAGAAAATCTCGTTAGCTCCGTTAGCGAAAGAAAACAAAAGACCACTTCAAGGTACTGTAATGAACTCATTCTTTATTTATATTGGTGTTAAACCTACTGTATTCCAACTTTTCTATGGTTTATAAACTATTTTACTAGCCATAGATTCATCAAAATAAGCAAACAACACACGAAAAAACAGAATCTGTCAAAAACAGAACAGTCTGTAGTAATCTATAACTAACGCAAACTTCTGGAACTCCAAAACATCAGACAAAATAGTACGACCTAGAAAAAAAATTATTGATCAGCAGCAATTGGAATCAATATTTTATCACGTTCTGGTGATTTTTAACAATTAATTTCGTGAACAGAAAGTTTCTGGAAATTTCTGCAAGATCAAATAACTATCATCCAAGAAGATCCTATAGGTTTAACTTGGCACAAACACTAATTAAAACATAAAAACACATCTAACTAGAGGCTAGAACAAAGATTTATTCCTAAACAGAAGAAAAAAGCAAAAAACTAAAAATAAAATTGGGTTGCCTCCCAACAAGCGCTATCGTTTAACGCCCCTAGCTAGGCATAATAGCAAGGATAGATCTAGGTATTGCCATCTTTGGTAGGCAATCCATAAGTGGCTCTCATGATAGATTCATATGGTAATTTTATTTTCTTCCTAGGGAAGTGTTCCATTCCCTTCTTTAAAGGAAATTGGAATCTAATATTCCCTTCCTTCATATCAATAATTGCACCAATCGTTCTAAGGAAAGGTCTACCAAGAATAATAGGACATAAAGGATTGCAATCTATATCAAGAACGATAAAATCTACGGGCACATAGTTCCTATTTGCAACAATAAGAACATCATCAATTCTTCCCATAGGTTTCTTAGTAGTGGAATCCGCAAGGTGCAAGTTTAAAGAGCAATCATCAAAATCATGGAAACCTAACAAATCGCACAAAGTTTTGGGAATAGTGGAAACACCAGCACCCAAATCACACAAAGTATAGAACTCATGATCCTTAATCTTAATTTTAATAGTAGGTTCCCACTCTTCATAAAGTTTTCTAGGGATAGAAACTTCCAACTCAAGCTTTTCTTCATAAGATTGCATCAAGGCATCAACGATATGTTTGGTAAAGGATTTATTTTGACTATAAGCATGAGGAGAATTTAGCACGGATTGCAACAAGGAAATACAATTTATCAAAGAGAAATTGTCATAATTAAATTCCTTGAAATCCAAAATAGTGGGTTTATCAACATCTAGGGTTTTGATTTCTTCAATCCCACTTTTATCACTTTTAGCATCAAGATCTAAAAACTTCGAATTTTTGGAACGCCTTCTAGGTAAAGGTGGATGATATTCAGTCCCATCATTATCAAGATTCATATCACAAAACAAAGATTTAATAGGGGACACATCAATAACTTTTAGATCTTCATCTTTATTTTCATAGAAATTTTATGAACACGCTTTTATAAAGCAATCTTTCTTAGCACGCATCCTAGCAGTTCTTTCTTTTCACTCATCAATGGAAATTCTCATGGCTTTGAGAGACTCACTGATATCAGGCTTAGGAGGAATAGATCTAAGTTTTAAGGAATCAACATCAAGAGAAATTCTATCAACGTTCCTAGACAATTCATCAACTTTAAGCAATTTCTCTTCAAGCAAAGCATTGAAATTCTTTTGTGAATTCATAAACTCTTTAAAACTAGTCTCAAATTCAGAGGGCATCTTATTAAAATTTCCATAAGAGTTGTTGTAGGAATTACCATTATTATTAGAGAAATTACTAGGATAAGGCCTAGGATTAAAGTTTCCTCTATACGCATTATCACCAAAATTATTCCTACCAACAAAATTCACATCCATAGATTCATTATTATTCTCAATCAAAGTAGACAAAGGCATATCATTAGGATCAGAAGAAACACTCTTAGTAGCAAATAATTTCATAAGTTCATCCATCTTTCCATTCAAAACATTAATTTCTTCTATCGTATGCACTTTTTTATTAGTAGATCTTTCAGTGTGCCATTGAGAATAATTAACCATAATATTATCTAGGAGTTTAGTAGCTTCTCCTAAAGTGATTTCCATAAAAGTGCCTCCCGCGGCCGAATCTAAAAGATTTCTAGAAGCAAAATTCAATCCGGCGTAAAATTTTTGTATAATCATCCACAAATTCAAACCATGAGTAGGGCAATTGCATATCATTAATTTCATCCTCTCCCAAGCTTGTGCAACATGTTCATGCTCAAGTTGCTTAAAATTCATAATATCGTTTCTAAGAGAGATGATCTTAGAGGGAGGAAAATACTTAGAGATAAAAGCATCTTTGCACTTATTCCAAGAATCAATACTATTTTTAGGCAAAGATGAAAACCAAGCTTTAGCGCGATCTCTAAGCGAAAAAGGAAATAGCTTCAATTTAACAATATCATTATCGACATCTTTCTTCTTTTGCATATCACACAAATCAACGAAGCTATTTAGATGAGTAGCGGCATCTTCACTAGGAAGGCCGGAAAATTGATCTTTCATGACAAGATTCAACAAAGCAGCATTGATTTCACAAGATTCAGTATCGGTAAGAGGAGCAATCGAAGTGCTAAGGAAATAATTATTGTTGGTATTGGTAAAGTCACATACAATACAAAAAAATACACTTCCGTGATGATACATGTTTCTCACAGTAGGTCGCTTTTTTTGTCATGCATGTACATTCATGAAAAATTTATGACAGAATCAAGATAGTCATACCTGTGCTGCTATAGAAGTGTTCCATGACATTACCAAAATTATCATCACGGAAGTGTCCACTTCCATGACGATAAATCACGCGTCACAGAAGAGCTTTCGTCAAGGGTGACCGACAACACGTGTCATCCACCGTAACGGAATGCCGTTAAGCTATCGGGTCGGGTTTTGGATCCGATAACCCGTTAACAGCCCCGACCAATGGGAAATTTCCACGTGTAAAATTCTTATTGGCCGGACGAAACACGTGTCAGCTCGTTAGTGGGTCAGATAGGCGCCTATGATATGTCGACACATGGCATGGCCCAACAGTGGCCCATTCCGGTGAAAAAGGCCGGCCCAGTAAAAATTAGCAGGCCGGCCCATATAAGGCCTACTTGTGTCAGGTCCATTTAAGCCCACGGCCCATACGAGATGTGCCAATTCGGCCCGTTAAAGATTTGACACCATTGCAGCCCATTGTCAGTTTGAGCCCATTAACAGCCCGCTACATACTTAGGCTCAATATCGGCCCGATGAGATTTCGGCCTGTTAACGGCCCATTTAATGGATGGGCCAATTTTCAGGATGTACATCTTTCGGCCTTTTAGCAACCCATTTAAATGTTGGGCTCATTTCTGGCCCGGTGTGTCTTTCAGCCTATTGTCGGCCCTTAAATCTGATGGGCCATTTGTAGTCGGACCTGAGTTTCGGCCTTTTAGTGGCCCATTTAAGTGTTGGGCCAATTTCTGGCCCGATGTCACTTTTACCCTGTTGACGGCCCATAAATCAGTTGGGCCAATTGTAGTTGGACCTGAGTTTTGGACTTTTAGCGACCCATTCAAGTGTTGGGACAATTACCGTTCCTGTGTGCCTTTCGGCCTGTTAACGGGCCATAAATGAGTTGGGCCGTTTGTAGTCCGACCTTAGTTTTGGCCTCTTAACGGCCCATGCCCTTCATGGTCCAATACCAGCCCGGTTTCTCTTTCGGCCTGCTAAAGGCCCACAACACAGTTGGGCCGTTTACAATGCGACCTCACTTTCGGCCTCTTAGCGGCCCATGCTCTTCATGGTCCAATACAAGCCCGCTGTCTCTTTCGGCCTGCTAAAGGCCTACAGTATAGTTGGCCCATATGTAGCCCAAACTTAGTAACGGACTGTTAACGGCCCATGAAATAAATTGGGGCCACCTGTTGCCCGCTTCGATGTCGGCCTATTAACGACCCAAGAGGTAAGAGGGCCGACCATTAACTTTCGGCCTAGTAACGGCCCATTAACTCAATGGGACCACTAAAGTTCGTTCATGTCTTTAGGCCAAATTAGATAATTTGAGCCCATTACGACGAGCAAAGGTACGACATACAGGGAATAACGTTGCACATCCAGAATATATTACAGGAAATTACATCCACTGGGCATACAAAGATTGATGCCAGTGCAAATAAATGAGCAGAACCTAACCATCTACAACGTCACAATCTGCAATATCAGCACAGATGACGCCCATAAGCATGTGGGCAAGTTCTTGCTGCTTTGCCACACTGTCTCTGAAAACATTGATCAGTTGTTGTGTCGCACGACTCTGCACCTCTGATTCATCCACCATTTCCATCATTGCTTCGGCCATTAATTGGTTCACAAACATACATTTATTCCGTTGCATTCGAGACAGAGGATACTGAACAGATTCAGATGGCGATTTTGGCAGGCTTGTATTATGGAAGTGGAGAGTGTCTTGACCACTGCATCATAACGTAAATTAGGACGGGAACCAAACAGATTAATCATGAGTTATTGCCATATTACCTGGCCTAGATTTACTGGAAAGAAACAATGGGGTTGCCTTGCTATTTTTAGAGTTTGTCTTCTTATCTTCAGCAGCCTGCACAAAATTAACACACTAGCATTGCTATCATTGGCCAAGTCAGATAATAGGAAAGCAACATTGACACAACGAACGTTTTGGCAACTAGCCTACACCAAATTAACACAATATGGCACAGCTATCATCAGCCAGGTAAGGTAATACGAAAGCAACATTGACACAATGAATGAATGGGCAACCAGAGAAGCACTACAATTCAGTAATGTGCTTGATATGAGATAGCACATTCATGCAGCTCAGTACGCAAAACTACCAGGCAGTTTTCCTTACAAAAATCAACATTGGCGCCTTTAACATTTTGCTACAACTAATTTTAGATTAGATAAAGGTTAGATTCACGCCGATTAACAAAATACATGCCGATGTAAAAATATAGTGATATACAACATGTACTTACATCAGCACTGGTGCACAGAGAATTCCCGCAAGATATTTTCCTCGAAGGCGATCCCAATGGAGGAAGTCTTGTATCGTTTAACCTTATTTTCTAAAACAGAGACGGGTAAGAAACATGTAGAAAATATGATCAGAATGCTATAAAATTTCATGATGCGAGGATATGCACATGCTTCTAAGAATGGAGTTGACATTCTTTTGCTGGACCGGAGCGGACTAGTTCTTTGGCCACTGGAATCTGCTTATTATCAGTGGGAGTTGGGTTTCTCTGTGCTGGAGCAGTATCTATGAAAAATGGAGTTGGTTTATTATCTCCTGGCGCTTGGATCTTTTGGAAAGACCTGGTTTGTAACCCTTCAGATTCTAACATAGCCGTCTTCCCCTTGCATGCCTTATATAGAAGAATGGTGATTCAGTTGTAAAACATGCTACAACAGAGATGGAATAGGTACTGAAGAATAGAAAGGCATGACATATTGACATGTATTCACTCCATCCGGAAATATATGGATGGGTCTAGGCGTATTTCAGTTCTAGATACATCCAGTTTTATCCATTTCTGTGACATTTAATCCGGACGGAGGGAGTATGATGTAAGAGCTAGGGATACAACGGGACAACACAGTAAAAAAACACTGAAAAACCCACTGCAGAACCAAAGTATTCAAACCCACTGATATGAGATAGTACACTCATGCAGCTCAGGATGCAAAACTACCAGGCAGTTTTCCTTGCAAAAATCAACATTGTGGCCTTTAATCATATATTTTGCTACAACTATATTTAGATCAGATAAAGGTTGGATTCACGCTGATTAACAAAATACATGCTGATGTAAAAATATAGTGATATACAACAGGTACTTACATCTACATTGGAGCACAGAGAATTCCTGCAAGAATCTTTCCTCATAAACGATACCATTGCAGAAAATCTTCTATCTGTTAAGCTTATTTTCTAAAAGAGAGATGGGTAAGAAACATGTAGAAAATATGATCAGCATGCTATAAAATTTCATGATGCAAGGATACGCACACGCTTCTTAGAATTGAGTTGACATATTTTTGCTAGACTGGAGCGAACTAGTTTCATTGGCCACTGGAATCTGCTTATTATCAGTAGGAGTTGGGTTTCTCTGTGCTGGAGCAGTATCTATAAAAACTGGAGTTGGTTTATTATCTCCTGGCGTTTGGATCTTTTGCAAAGGCCTTGTTTGTAACCCTTCAGATTCTAACATAGTCGTCCTCCCCTTGCATGCCATGTATAGAAGAATGGTGCTTTAATTATAAAACATGCGGCAACAGAGAGATGGAATAGGTACTGAAGAATAGAAAGGCATGACATATTGACATGTATTCCCTCCATCCGGAAAAAATGGATGGGTCTAGGCGTATTTTAGTTCTAGATACATCCATTTTTATCCATTTCGACAACATGTAATCCGGACGGAGGGAGTATGGTGTAAGAGCTAGGGATACGATAGGACAACACAGCAAAAAAACTAGTTGAATGTAAAATTGTATGCTAGCGGAATACGTACAGAAATAACTAAGGCAACATACACGTGTATGATTGGGAAAATAAGATGGCATTGCAACAGAGCACTAGAACAGCACTTCAATGTAAAAAAAACATGGTATGGTAGACAGATGAAGTACATACTGATGAATAACAATGCATAAGATATTCAGAAGCATGATGTCCAAATTAAGCAGATGGCATTGCGATAGAGTAGAATGACAGTACTTGAATTTGAAAACATGTTATCATGAATGGAATAGGTACTGAAAAACAGGAAGGCATGACATATTTAGATGCATGATGAGCATGCTAAGCACATGGCATTGCAACAGAGTAGATACACTCCAGGACATTATATGCATGTTGTACCCATATCACAGGCCAAGTTAGAGCAAGGACCTTGTGGGGTGAAGAGGATTCATCATCTTTCTGCAAGTCTTCTGAAGAACTGCCTTTACATGTTCCATCATATTGGGTATCATTGACATCAAGTTTATTGGCCTTTACATTGCTCCGTGAAGTTCTTGTGGATATATCAGTGTGTGCAATTATATCTGAGATGCATGGAAGACAACTAGTAGTTAGATTTATGTAATGAGTGCCTGTAGGAGACGACATAAATAGTAGGACCGGGGTTAACTAGCAGCAACAGGTCTCATAAACTAAAGGGAGAACATAGATGAAAGCTACAGAATATGTATCGTTTGTACTCGAGATTAACTAGATGGCACAGAAAAGTATTAAAGAACAACATAGGAAATACTAGAAGTGGTATAATACTATAATCACCAGCCTGTGGGATAGCATTGGCTGATGGATGATAACTATGGAACAGTGTTACCTAAAGAACAATATCTTAGCTGAACTATGGAACATCGTTAACTCCTGAACAAGACCCGTAAGAGATCAGCATGAATATACAGTGAAATGTGATGATCTATTTTCCATGCTTAGATGAATAACAAAGCCATAAATGTTGCACACAAGTAAGATGAGGGTACAACCTATCGGGCTGCCATCCATAGGAGTGAGCATCATGTGCTGACTTGTCGATGGCCCTACAGTTGTTGTGGCTGTGCATGTCGGGCACGCGCATTCGATGGAGGGAACTCTTGAGTGGGGACTATAGCTCCCTTCTGGTGTATGCTTCCCTTGTTGGAGCAGCTGTGGTGAGTCGGAAGACGGTGCGTCAGAAGATGCAGATAACGCATAATGTTAAGAACGACATATCTCTTTGATCTGAAGAAATACACTAAGAGATCAACAGCAAGGTACGAGAGTGGTCACACGTCTGTTGACTGAAGACTAAATTGGGGTCACACGATTTTATTTTATTTTGATACTGTCCGATCTACGCCGGATGGCTGGCCGTCTTGTGCCTCCCGACTGACACTGTTCGGAATCTTCCCCGAAGAGCCAGCGACCAATGGCAGAGCAGCCTGCCTCCGCCGTCCGTGGCCCCGGCCAAAACCCTGCTCCCCGCCCCACCGCACTGCCGTGGTTGTGCCGCCCCCGGGCCAATCCACAAAGACTCCCCGTCATCCAGATCCGGTGGCGGCAGTACCTTCAACCCACGCAACTCTAAAAGATAGCCATCTAAGCGCTGCTTCCGCGGCGAACTTGCGGCCCCGCACCCTTAGGTTAGACACCAGCCAACCGGTAGCCTAGGCGCTCCGCCGCCTCGAGGGGTGCTGCTTCCCATTGCAAATCGATTGGCCCAAAATAAAAATTCAGACAACTGACGCCTAAATAAAGTGATTTGAGATGAGGGTGCGACCTATCTTGCGGCATGGTGAAGTAGGCAGGTCCAGCTGCCGAGTCGGTGAGGCCGACGCGGTTGCGGTGGCGACCGGTGGCAGGGAAAGAGCGATGTCGCGACGGTCGACGGCTATGCCGAAGCAGCGCCAGGACTCTGGATGGATCCGAAGTTGGAGCCGCTCCAGCGCCATGAACAACGGTGGGGGTGAATCGGCTCCGGTACTATTCACGCGGCCATCGTCGAGGCAGCACCAGCAGCACGGAGTAAGAGGCACACGGCCCAGTGCATGATGGCAAATGGACAGTGTCTCCGGCATTAGGGAGGAGGGCGGCTGTGAAATTGGTGCGGTGGGGGCGCCATGGAGGTGGGGTGAGGTTTCGCGGCTCGGGAGAAGGGAGCTTCCCGGGGAGAAGGTGATTTGGTGCCCACAAGGTATGAATGGGGGCGGGCGAGGGGGAATTGGGAGGGGAGTGGAACCATATCTTACGGTCGCATTTGTCTGAAATGTGAGGTGGAGTTACAGTTCTACCCTTGCCTATAGGCTTCTCGGCTTGGGTCTGTGTACTAAGGGTCGGGGATAGAAGAGTAACTTTGCTTCTCCCCAAATAGTGGGCGAGAGCGATTTCGGGCGAGGAGGGCGTGTTTTGAACTACAGTGGGCGCGAGCGATTTCGGGCGAGGAGAGCATGTTTTGAAATAGTGGGCGCGAGCTATTTCGGGCGAGGAGAGCTTGTTTTGCCAACCATGGTTTATGAATTATTCGGCACATGTCATTTCGTCCAAGGAGAAGGCGCGGTTGGATGAAGTTACGAACCTACCCTCGATGTACAACGGGCCAATTGATGCGTGTCCCACATAGGACGGTAATTTCGCATCTCCCATTTATTTGCTCGGGCGAATTCCACCGAGCAGAGAGGATGTTTAACGGTTCGTTCAAATTTTGGGAGAACGAGCATCCATCTCTACCTTACCAAGTCGATTCGGATCAAATTTTGAAATATTAGCTTGCCACTTCTTTTTTAGATGGAGAGATGATGCTCGGGAGTAATGTGTTTTTACATGCTTGTTGCTAGCGATTTACTATATGACAAATAGTTGACCCACTCAAAAACGCGAACCAAACCCAAAATGAAATATCTCGATTCAATGAAATAGCTCGTTCAGTAGGTCAAAATAGTGAACTAAATCCAAAATTGAACACCTCAATCGAGTAGCATGTTGTACAGTATTATAGTACTCCATGAACATGTTGAAAGTCAAATTAATGAACTTGTTTGATATACGCATATATCCGTTCATGTGTGGATTGCAGACAACATGTTCTCCAATTTAAATATTTGAATGCAAGTTTATATCGAAACATGGTTTATATCAGTCTTTGATGCATAAAACGCGACCTCCCCCTCTCCCAGACTCCTGTTCTCTCTCTCTCTCTCGCCGACAATCTTCAATTCTGTCGCATGCATCCGACACAAAAACCTTGTTGGTCCCTCTCCCTTTCTCTCCATCTCCCTCTCTCTCTCTCTCTTTGTGTGTGTGTTGGGGGGGGGGTCTTTCTAGTTCGCATGCATATATACACCATCTATAGGTCTCTCTCGCACACTATGTATGATACTCTAGCTAGTCCAAGCTAGATATCTTGGGTGCACTCATCGTACGCACACAGATTCCTTGGCTCTTTGCCTGTAACTCTCTCACGCACCACTATGTCATCTCGGAGCTCTTCCCCCCCCTCTCTCAAACTCTCCATCTACCTGGGTCACACATACACATGCATATCTCACTCGCACTCGATAGGCCCATCTAAAACTCTATCTCTCCCCCTCGTTCTCTCTCCATCTCAAATGCGCACACACACAATCTCATGCCCAGCTAGCCAAGTATGATGGTCTCTCACTCAATTGTAGGCACACGCAGTCCCCCCTATATGTATATGACTTGCTAATCTTAGTCTCCATCACAAGCATGTGCATGGTCTATCTCGATTTCTCTCGGGGCATCTTTCTATCGCGCACGCACTCCCTCGATCTCCCACCCATATAGTCCCCTCACAATCTCGACGGGATCTCTCTATCACAAACACACCCTCTCTCCCTCCCCATGCGTCCATGCCATCCATGTGTCCCTCTCGACCTTTGTTCCTTGTTGGCCACACCTCTACTGGACATGTGCTACAGGGTTGTCTCTCTCCGTTGCAAACAATCACACACTAACTATCTTCGTTTATCTCCTCGCCTCGCTTTTCCATCTCGGAGATGCATGCGTGATATGTTTGCATAAGAAACGAAAAAACATACTCTCTCTCTAATTTATCGTTTGTTGTCACTTTCTCTTTCACACACATACTCTTTTTGCACACTTACTCATTCTCCTTCACATGCACTTGATCTGTCTCGACTGAGGCACTCTCCTTGGTCCATAGCATACAGATTTATTGAAAAGTCAAACATCACAAAGTTTGACCATGTACATGGAGAAAAAGAATTACATCTAGTACGACAAACATATACCATTAGATTCACCATGAGATGTAGTTTTGTATGATGTATCTTTGATATTGTAGATATAAATAACATTTGCGTAAACCTGATCAAAGTTTCCAAAGTTTGATTTCTAAAAAATTTAAATGCACTGCATGATCGAGCGGATGGAATATCTCTTTCCCCCTCTCATCTATCTGACGCACCACTCAACCTTATCGGGGATCCTCAATCTCTCTCAAACTTTATTGGTCAGTTTGGTTCGTGACCTAACCCTCATGCCTCGATGGCCGGTACTGCCTGGTGCGGACGTGAGATGTAAAATATTTCTGCCTGGCCAGGCTTGTGTAGAGCTGAAGCGTTTGGTTCATGCCTGGGCCAGGCAAAGCATCAACGTCCCATCAATCAATCCATGCTTCAATTATTTAATGCCAATATCCATCCATGTTGCTGTTAGCCTCGTGGCCACACGACCAGGCCCGGCCAGGCGTTTGAAATCGGTCGCCTGGGCCAGGCTACTTGCAGTGTCTGGAGTTCAGCCAGGCTAATTAAAGTGCAAGGGAACCCAGGCCAGGCGGGATTTGTTTTTCACAGGGTAGCAACCAAACAAGCGTGCATGAAATCCAGCCACAACCCCAGGCCAGGCAAAAGATGCTCAGGACGCAAGCCAAACTAGCCTTATATCTCCCTGGTTCACACATACACATGTCTCGCTCGCGCTATACATATAGACCCATCCAACACTCTCCGCCCTTGTTCTCTATCCATGTGACACGCACCCCCCTAAGTACCATAATCCCTCAATCCATCATAGGCGCAAGCACTCCCCCCCCCCCTCGATCCTAAGTATGATTATCTCTTACTAGCCATCAGGAACACACGTATTGTCTCCTTCCATCCATACGTCTATCTCGATATCTCTCGGGGCATCTTCTATCGCGCACACACCTTGTCACTCGATCTCCCACCCATGTAGTCCCATCACGGTCTCCAGGGGATCTCTCTATGACAAACATACACTCTCTCCTCCCCATGTCTGCATTTTCTCCATACGTCTCTCTCGACCTCTCTCCCTTGTTTGTCAGACCCCTCTTGGCTACGTGCTAGGGGTCTTGCTCTCTCGATTCCAAACAACCACACACTATCTCCTCACCTTGCCTCCGTTGTCGAAGATGCATGTGTGATATGTTTGCATAAGACACGCACGCTTTTTCTCTACTTTTATCGTCTGTTGTCCATGTCTCTTTCACACACACACACACACACACACACTTTTTTCACTCTCTCTCTCTCTCTTGTTAGGGACTCTATCACGTCCATAAGCATATGGATGTTTTGAAAAGTCAAACCTCAAAAAAGTTTGACCAGGTATATGTGGAGAAAAACATTTACATCTGGAACGATCATTAGATTCATCACAACATGTACTTACTTCATACTATCATTTATCTTTGGTATTGTAGATATAAGTAATTTCTTTATAAACTTGGTCAAAGTTTCAAAAGTTTGACTTAAAAAAATGTTGGAACTACATTATCGAACGGAGGGAGTAGCTCTTTCTCTCTCTTTTCTATCTCTCACGGGCCTCCCCTCTCACTCGAACTCTCTATACCGACGGATTATACGCTCACTGTGTCAGTGTATAGCTCCGTATATTGTTTAGTTGACCGGTCAACCAATCCATATGCTGCCTTGTCAGCTCATATTCTGTATCTTCGTGTGCTGGCCCATGTGGCAGTGGGTGAAAATAAGTAAACTAGAGGCCCATCTGACACGCGGTGAAGTAAACAAAGTTGAAACCACTCGGGGTAGCACCCCGCACGCTAGTAAATTGAGGGCGCATTGAGGACAAACTTCTTGAGCGGGAAGGACGCACTCGCGCACAATTCACCACTGCGCGGCGGCATGCACAGAAGGACGCACTCGCGCACACCCAGCACACAACACACACTAGCAAACGTGTACACCGGCGTCGCTGCCGGTTGAGATGGACGGCGAGGCAGCCAACAAGCGGATGCGGCTCGAGCCAAAACCGCATCTGGCGAGCCTGGACTTCATCAGCAGCCTCCCCGACGACACGTTGCTCGTCATCATCGGCCTCCTCCCCACCAAATCTGCCGTGCGGACCGCCCTGCTCTCCCGGCGGTGGCACCCCCTCTGGCGCTGCGTCCACCTCAACCTCACCGTCGACAGCTGCCTCTGCGACGGGGATTGCAAATGCATGGCCACATTCTCCAAGATCCTTTCATTGCACCCTGGGCCAGCCAAACGCCTTGACATACGCATGTTCAGTACCAACTGCAAGGCCCAACCCAAGTTCGACGAGTGGTTCTTATCCCCCGCCCTAGATCAGCTCGAGGAGCTCAGCTTTGAACCTGGACGATGTCGCTCTCTGCCGCCGTCCGCGCTACCGCCTCACGCCAATGCTGCGCCGTGCCAGCTTTAGCTCCTGCTATCTTCCCCAGATTAATGCCGCGCCCGCTATTCTTCTCCCTCAACTCAAGCAGCTCGAGACGTTGTCATCTCGAAGAAGGCTATGGAGCACCTGCTCCGCAGCTGTACTGCGCTTGAGTACCTTCGTCTTGAGTAGATCCACGGGTTCATTAGCCTCCACATCGCCTCGACGAATCTCCGATGGATTTATGTGTCTTGCTGGCCCCGCAAGAAGACATCAATTGGGAAGAGATCACTCCAACTGTTCCACATTACGTTCATTGAGAATGCACCTTTCCTTGAGAGATTGCTTGTATCGGATCTAGAAGGTCCAACAAAAATCAGGGTCATTGACGCGCCGAAATTGACAGCATTGGTGTACTCGTCTACCAAATTCTCCGAACTCTTTATTGGATCCGTAATCGTTCAGGTACAACACTCATCTTCTTCTCCGTCTTCTTGAAATTCACATTTTTAAATTTCTTCTTGATGTATTTACGACCGTCTTCCAGAAAATGATTCCCACAAGCTTGACCCAGTCCATGCGCATAGTGAAGATCTTAGCACTAAAATCGATCGGCCCCAATCTGGATCAAGTTGTTGGATTCCTTACATGCTTTCCGTGCACGGAGAAGCTACTCATCGAGGTGAAACTTCTTTCCTATAAGTAAACGGTAATCACAACGTAGCTCAATTTTTTTTGTAATTTTCCCAAATTACGATGACAAGTGTAGTGTTCAAAACTGCATCTACGCACTGCACCGAAAGAAATGTTTGTAGTATTTTTTCTCACATGATCACCTGCATCGTTTTTATGCTGTACTACTATAGTAGCCTAGGCTAGTCATAGTGGAAAGTAACTTATGGTTACCCTAAGAGCAAGTACTACCTCCGTCCTGGTTTACTCTTCCAATTTTGTAGTATCAAAATTTGACCATAGATTTAACTGACAAAATGTTAATGCATGTCACTAAGAACTATATCGTTGGATTCGTATTTGAACACAATTTCAAATGGTGTAATTTTTAGTGACATGCATTGGCATTTTCTTAGGTAAATCTATGGTCAACATTTTATACTAAATATGAGGTAGTATTACAAAAGTGGGCTATGTAGGCTAAAACATGTGCCAAATTCACTTGTGATGCATTTGGCATCGATGCCCCTCCATTGCTCACCTGGTGTCCCAATCTGGATCACCTACTTTGCTCCGGTGGAAAATTAACTCACGCAATGAAAAAACACTGCGTGGGAGAGAGAGAGGACTGAGGCATTAAAAAAACACTTGTTTGGGAGAGTGAGAGGCTGGTGTAGTTGGTTTGATTGATTTGTTTATACATGTGGGTCTGTGTGCACAGCGGTGCCAAATCTCTCACATCGCGAGAGCGGTGCCAAAATCTTTTGATTTGACATCGATGCGTATTATGTGGCATACTTTTGCGAAATATGGCATAGGCCACATAGTGGAAGGCAACAAATGCCCAAGCTCTTCACGTGCTCCTAGTTAAATGAGAGGAAACAGAGAGAGAGAGAGAGAGAGAGTGAAAAAATATCACCAGCCAGCCAACCCTATCGTATGAGCGAATGATATTGGTACCTCTTGATGACACGGCAATCTTATGCAGCCAGCTGCTCTAATATGTTCTCTTCCTTTGCAGATAAAAAAGACCCGAAAGTGAAAAATGTGCTGCACTATAACAATCTCATCGAATGCCTTGATCTCCATCTTATAGAAATTGATTTGATCGACTACCGAGGCAGCACATCTGAGATTAAATTGGCCAGGTTCTTTGTTCTGGAGGCATGTGTGCTCAAAGTAATGAGGTTTGGCGTTCTCTAGCGCAACAATGAATGGCGTGCTGATCACCGCAAGCGTCTAAGCCTAAATGACAAAGTCTCCGCAGAAGCTGAATTTGTTTTTGAAACATCAAGTGGCCATAGACTCAAAAACTTATTTGCCCATTAGTGACTTGTCAGGGCAGTGGATTTTAGTTTGTACAATAATGCTGCATCCACCTAAAGTAACGAAAGTTCTTACGTAAACTTCCTAGTAATTCCCTCTTCGTAGGTGCAGTATTACTCCTAACATTTGTAATATCAGTTTGAAACTTGTAATATTGCCGTGTCCTATTCCTGCGTTTTCAAAATCTTGCGAATCAAACGGGTCCTGAGTTGGTGATGATGTTGTGCCTCCCATCTTTCACCAATAGCCGTCGGATCTAGATCTGACGCATACAAACCAAGCTTCTCCATTTTTGCAAAAAGATGCCCGCACTTTTTCCCTATTTACAAACAACTCCTTGTCTCTCACAATCAGCCTCATCTCCTCCCCACCACATCTAGGAGTAGAAGGCCGTGGAAAAATCTTGCGCGATGCCCGCTGCCGGAGCCGTCCACCCCCAATCTTGGTGTTCCATGCAATGCACGGGCATCTACGCACGGGAAATTATGCCGAACAGGGCTAGTTGTATGCAGGCTAGCTCTACAGCCATGATGATAGTGACTGCAGACGGTGAGGCTGACTATGGTATGCCGAACACGGCGCCTATACTCAGGTGTCATCCCCGGTGCAGGGTCTTGTCACTTCACTGTGAGGAGCAACACGTAATAATTTGACCAACGGGTAGTACAGTGCTAGTACTCCTACTACTACAAAGGTAGTATTACTACATAGGTAGTACTACTACTAGTACTAGTAGCACCACCGTCTGGATTTAGGAGTACTACCACGTCCATCTGGATTTTAGTATTTGACTAGCAATATCTAGTAATGCATGTCAGCAAAAATATACTACTCCCTCTGTAAATAAATACATGGTGTTTTATTCCTATCGGCGAGAGAACTTAATGTTTTTTTTGCTAACTAGAGTACTGTAATAGGATTACATGCAATGAACTAAACTTGTCATTACTCTATACAATGATACTACAGTAATTATCTTACCTTTCGCATCAACTTCATAATTTTCATACGTACTCCATGCATGAACGGCGCCAGAACCAAACTTCTCATTACTCTAGGCAAAATCGTTATTTTCTATCTATCGGTCGTGCCATGGAGCAGAACCAAATTTTACAAGTTACGAGTTCAAAAGGAAAAGCCTGTCGTGTTCGCGTCGCACCCCCACACGGTTGGTCCGGCATGCCGCTCAAGCGGGAATGCGTGCGGTGTTGCATTTTCAGTTACAAGTGGGACCGCAGTTGAGAAAACCGACTATCGGCAAACCCCCACCCCGCCCACCGCGCGATGGCTGAGAAAAGAGGACAAGAGGGAGAAGAGATGGCTGTAGCATGGACTCCAAGAAAATTGGTGTCGGATGGGACTCATGTGGGTGGCGTGTGCCGTACTACTAGACGTGAATGCTAGTTATGGCCCATGCCACCCCACTATATTGAGCCTATATCGAGGTACGTAGAACAAATTTCCTGCAGTCTGTGCTCAGCCCTCCTCTATATCTCTTCTCAGCCAGCCAGCGGACGCGCGGAGCCCATCGTCTGTTTGCTCACATGCGGCCCCACATGTCAGTGAAAACGCAAGAGGACCCACTAAACCTGCACATCTTTCACCTCGACGTGCTGGTGATGAAAAAAAATCCAATAAAGATCTTTGGTGGCCACTTTTGGAGTTACTCAAGAGTAGTAAGATTCTATTTACAGTTTAACCCAAGATGCACATCTCGTGGCTTCAAATACCACTCTATTTTCTTTCATGACACGACTTGGATGTTGGATGTCCCACGTGTCGGCAAAAGGAGGAAGAACCCGACTAAACCCTCGGTTCTGCTCTCGGATTAGACTAGTTGTGCTAACTTAAATTTTTTATTGTGTCTCCCTCCGTTCCAAAATACTTGACTTCCATTTGTCCAAAAATGGATGTACCTATATACTAAGACATGTCTAGATACATATATATTTTGACAAATAGAAGGCATGTATTGTGCAACGGAGAGAGTAGAATGGATGTACCTATATACTAAGACATGTCTAGATACATATATATTTTGACAAATAGAAGGCATGTAGTATTGTGCAACGGAGGGAGTAGAATGGATGCAAGTTTTTGTAGTGGGAAGAAGAGTACATCCATATATTGATAGAGCGCAATTTAGTAGATGTTCTATCACTTTTAGCTAGTATAGAATAGAGACTAGACATGAGACTAGATGCGAGGAAGCAACGTCTACTTCTTTACACTCGAAGAAGATAGAAGCACGCTAGATCGAGCCTCCGCAGATCAACAATGAATGCATCGAGAAGGCACTAATCCAACTTACAGGAGTAGTAAAATGTATTCTTGTGGTTCTTGTTTTCTTTGGTCTTGCTTTTATAGTGAAAATTATCGTTGGAGTTCGTGCAAAACGGAGGTCCGTTTGGGGTCATGCGTTGGAGTTGGCCTTACAAGTGGGACCGCAGTTAAGGAAACCGACTATCGGCAAACCCCCACCTCGTCCGCCGCGCGATGGCTGAAGTTAGAGAAACGACGAGGTTGAAGAGATTGCTCTCGCACTGACTCCAAGAAATAATATGGTGTCAGATGGATGTCGTGGTGGTGAGGTGTGCCGTACTCCTGGACGTGAATGCTTGTTCTGGCCCATGCCACCCTACTACTCCTACTACTTACTCCTACTATATACTATACTACTAGTATATCGAGGATTCAAGGTGCTCGTTACATACAACGAACACATTAACATATGGCTACAGTAAAAACACCCGCCCGACGTGCGAAGCATGTGAAGCTAGTACAAATAGTGTACTACTATTGTTGATTAGCCTCATCAGAAAACCTGTTGCAATGCACGTACAATTATGTATTCGGAAAATATTTTTTTGCCTCATCGCACCACTCACTCAGAGAAGCGACTCGAAAGCCATTCATAAATTTAGTAAGTTTATCACATGCATATCATTTTATTACATAGAACAACAGGTCATCAACCCACATCGACAACGAGGATACATTATAAATACTAAAGTTTTCACCACACAACAAATAACAAGCAATGAAATGAACTTCAACTCAACCATTCCTCGACGTTGGAAACGCTTGTTTTGAACCACAAGTGATTCTCTGGGACGGGCCATGCATTGTCGATCTGGAGACCAACGCAGGACTGATCATCTAGGCTGAAGCAGCCTACTATATCAGTACCAGGGTAGGGAACCACGCAAATGTCCGAGGTATAGACATAGTTGCTTCTCATAAATGTGTCAGCAGCGGTTGGATCGCCTTTCACCATCATCGGATAGTTTTGTCCAAGGAAGAGCGAGTTTTCTCCAAGACTATCAATTCTGTGCCAGGGAGAAGGAGTTGGTGCTAGCACACTAGTATCCATCCCGAATACCAGGCAACGGGTGTTGGAATAGGTCCGGAGAGTGCGACCATGGGAGACTACACCTGCTTCCATAGCAGTAACATCATCAGTGGGCTATATACACACAAGAAGAGGTGATCCATCGAAATTAGTTGCCAGGCGCCACAGAGTATATCGGCGCTTCTCGTCCTCATGCTCGTGATCATCACCATCGTCATCTCCCCCTTGGTTATAAAAATCTTCAAGTATAGGTGGTGGGATGTTCACAGGACCTTGGAAACACAAGAAGAAGGTTAATTCGTAAAGGGAAACTTGCTAACCCGCATGCATGTGGATGAAACAATTATAATTACGGTGGAAGACAAACGTACTGAAACAACGAGGATGCCATGCAAAAACAGTGCCATGAGTGGTGGCAGCAAACACAAGGCCCTCGTATTGAATTGCATCATAGTACTCATCCGTGTACAGAAACTGATTTTTGAGCAATATCCATCGAGTGAACCATCAAGGATGGCAACAATCTTGTCGAAGATAGCAACAACATCATAGTTTTTCTAATTCCAAGAGCGATTGGGAACTCGACAAATTGCTATCTTCCATAGACGACAGTCACCATGATCGTATTTGAACATACGTAGATCATCTGTGTGCTCAACCTCAGGGCACTCGGAGATTTTTGGAAGTGGAATCCGCTAACGAGTGTACACATTCACAAGTTCCCACTCGCAATTGTACCCAATATAAACAACCCAATCTCCATTTGCGCCAGCCCAGGACATACCCTTAAGCGATGGCATCTTGACATCACACGTATCATTATCAAGCGGCATCAACTTGCACAAGGCAAGGTCTCCGTCGTCCGCTCGCCAGCGAGCAGGGTCATGGCGAAGAAGATAGGGATCAAACCGCTCCTTGACCCTTGGGTTCCTTGCAATGATGTTATTAGTTGAGTCGAGAATGGGCTTGAACGAACCTGCCATGCTAGCCGAGGTGATGACGTCGCACCGATCAATGAGTTCCTCCACCACATCATCTTTCAGATCAGGGCAAGAATAACGGGGTCGTTTCCAGCCTGTCCCCTCCATGGAGAAGACGATCGAACAATGGCAGAAGAAAGGGTGAAGGGCTGAAGGAAAATGGAGGAGGGAGAGGAAGAGCGTGCGATAGCAGTTCCAAATCGAGAGGGAAAGGCGAAGAGTTGGTGGACAGATGCGAGTTTGCCACGGTTCACGAAGAGGCGCCCCGGCCTACATGTCCATTCGGAAATACTCCTACCACTCGCCGTTGTCTCACTGATATGTTGGAACGGGACCACATGTCAACGAAACATGGTGTGTAATTTCTCGTGCAAAATGCGATCTGGCCGCGTTGGCCTGAGGTGCCGCATTAGTTATCGACCTTTATTTTTTTAATGGTGTGCCAATCAGTTTTGAAGCACGACTAACTGGTACTGTATGCAGAGAAAATATAAACTACTCTACCACTACCCCACCTCTAGTACTAGTAGTATAAAAAAGATATATAGGCTGGAGCTTCAGCGCTTTCTTGCTAAGGGCTGTCCACTTGCTTCTCACACTACCACCCTCTCTCTAGATCTAAAAAAGACGGCCCCTCTCTCCCTCCTCACCGGTGGTCACATATCCGCCGGGGAAGAGAAGGACGTGCAGCGTTGACGCACTCGTCGTCGGCGAGCGAGGTCATGCACTGACGACAAGGCTGTCCTCTCAGACCTAGCGCCCGCACGGGATGGCCTCCGTCCCCAAGCTCGCTGCCGTAGTGTGTGCGGAGGACGACGACCACGAGCGAAGCCACTTCCCGCCGACCCTCAGGTATGCTACCTCTTTTCGAGCCATATCCTTGTTCTATTGCCCCATCTGGTACGTCGTTGCATGTGGATCTTTTTCCACTCCACCATCTTCCCAATTTGCTATCCTCTACTCTGCTGGCCACACAGACGAAAACCATAATTTGCACTATTAAAGGAAACCCTACTTCATGCAGACTAATCCATGTCTGGGTTGAATAAGGAAAGGAAGGGAGACCGCACTGTCCAAGAGAGTAGGCATTGAACCCGCATCTAGGTTGAAAAGGGGAAAATCAGTAGCTAAGGAACGAGTCTCGTGTCTCTTGGTTGAAGAAGGGTAGAAAGGCATGACAACGCAATAGAGAATGACCAGGTCGATCGGTTTGTTGTCCTCGCATAGGAAAAAGGTGGCTAAAGAGAAAAAAATGGGACCGTAATCCACATATGCTCCCTGGATATTTGTTGCTCTGGGCAACCATACCTCCCTCACCACTCTGCGTTTGTGAAGGTACATTGTACTGGTGCGCCCACTGTCCGAATGGGCCTCCCATGCTCTTATTGCCACTTTTTTGGCTGTTAGTATAACGCCAGCAGTCGAGTCAAGCAATGCTACTGCTAAAGTGATGCCACATTTAACTAATGCCGCTCTCAGTCTAATGCCACCCATAAATTTAAGCAATGCCATTTAATGTCACTTGATTATTTCAGGGTTAGCTGTTGATTGTGGATGTATTAAAGATTTTTCAGCTAAGGCATTCTAATGCTGTTGCACAGCAAGTATACCAACGATGAAACTTGTTACTCCCGTCAGATTTTTGCACTGTTAATTCTTATAGATTACATACCTCACTTTCATGAGATAAGTTAATTTTTTTGTACAGTGTCCCCAAAATGCCAAGGCGCTGATGTCATTTTATTTTGGTTAAACTGTGCAGGCAATTATGAAGACAAGAGGAAAGGTCAAGAGTGGGCACCTCCTCCTCCGGCTGTTCTCTTGAGGAGGTCTGTATGTTTGTCTCTAATGCCTGTCGACTACATACCTGACATCATGATGTAATGTTAAGTCATTTCCTTTTGTACAGTGTCACTGAATTGTCAAGGCGGTGGTGGCATTTTATTTTAGTAGAACTGCACAAAATTTGCTTAAAAGAAGAGGAAAGGTCAGGAATGGCTCACTTTTCTAGAAAAAACTATGTATGCCTTCCTCACATCAGCCGCTGTTGCTTTATTTATTCCTTCAAACAGGTGGTTAGAAATAGTCTTGCTACCTTTTCCCATTAAGAAATTGGAATGCTTATATTTGTGGGTATATGCTTCAACTAGTGCCACTTTTAGAGTAATCACACTTTCAATATCTATGCAAACAGGGATGCTCGATTTTAGTGGAACTGCACAAAAAGTCCAACTGGTTCAACATTAGGAGCATGTTTTTTTCCCAACCTTTATATCCAATTGGTGGAACTATGAGCTGTTCATTACGAAGGTACATGGTTTGCTACTATCTTGCTACTCTTTTTGTACTGTCATTAGATAGTACTACTAGTGGTTTGCATGTGAATTTATTGGCAGGGTGGACCTACATTGGAGGTGCAGGACAGGATTCAATGAGTCGATGCTCAATTATAGTTGTATCGATTTCACCTTTTCCATCGCTGCGAACATGGATATCCTTGGTCTGATGAACAATAGGCGCTATATTTCTGCTCTGAACCGGCAAATCAATTCAGTATGAAATTGTCCAGGGCAAAACATAACTGTGTCAGATTGTCCAGTGCAAAACATGACAGATGCTAAGTGGAAGAGACATGTTTAAACCGAAAATACAAGGTGTGGTATATGTTTACTAGCTGCTTGATATTTGTGCAGACAGAGATGTCTACCCGTTGCTATTTGGCAAACCAACAAAGTGCCCGCAATTTTGGTTGAACTGCACAAGAGAATAGTATAGTCACTGCCTGCAGTGCCATTTGAAAATAGACATAGAAAGATTGGATATTCACTTCATGGACTGCAGAAAAGTAGTATTGTACTATTTATTGGCCAACACTAGGTGCTTCATTGCTTTGGTCTGATTATACAATGGGCATCATTTTGCCTAAGTTAAAGTTTGTATTCCGAAAATAGTCTCGCTGTGTGATCGAGAGAAGACCAAATCATATTGCAGTGGATGTTCCTCCATCATGTGTGGTTCATTCTCAGGGTTCCAGCTGTTGGTGAAACCACTTACGTTTGCAAGAGGAATTGTAGACTTCACAAACAAATTTGTATTTTAGTCTGTACTGAATGTTGGCCAAGAGAAGCATCCATGTTAGTAGGAAGAACAGATGTTTTTTCTAGATCTTTGCTTTTGGAGCTACATATTTGTATATGATCTGTGAGTCATTGAGATGCATCAACATGTTGATCTTATGTATGGGAATCGTACTAGTTAGTTTTAGTTGCGACGCAAGATCCAAAGTGGCTCATCTTTGCTTTTGGATCTACATATTTGTATATGATCTGTGAATCATTGAGATGCATTAACAGTTACTTATTTCTGTTCGCTCAGTGTTTACAAGTTACTGATCGATCACTAGCTAGCCTACAAATGCACTCCTCGCAGTTTTATTTGCGACGCAACATGCGAAGTGGCAGTTTTTTGAATAAAAATTCCTACCTCTGAAGAAACTGACAAGCAACACTATCGATCCAACACGGATAAAAATGCCTACCTCTGAAGAAACTGACAAGCTACACTATCGATCCTACACGAATAAATAGTGGATCATGCACGTACTACCTCCTTTCCGGTTTGAAGGGCTCAATTCAAGAAATGACCTACTCGATCCTACACGAATAAATAGTGGATCACGCACGTACTAGTACCTCCTTTCCGGTTTGCAGGGCTTAATTCAAACCTCACACCAACCAAGGTACTCCCTCCGTCCGAGTTTATTAGTCCCGTGAGCAAAGCAGCAAGACCAAGGCATGGCAATAATTAACGGCATGCAGATGTTTAAGCCTAATAAATTCCAGCGATTTAAGTGGCTGCATGCGTGCCCTCGGCATGCAGAAGTTTAAGCCTAATTAATTCCAGTGATTTAAGTGGCTGCATGCTGCTTCGCGTACTGCCTGCGAGCGATTCTGAGTGCCTGCATGTAGCCGGCCGTAATTAAGGCAGCTAACTGATGCGAAAAAAGATACACTTTAAATCCGTGGAATCATTATTGACAAGGAGGAACATGATTCGAGTGCACTCGTTTGACCGCCATGCCGGCGTGTGACCCAGACGGGACGAGACGGCAGTCATAATTTCTGTTTCTCTAGTTTTCCACGGCAAGCTGGCGCACTAAGCCATTATGCATTGAATTTCGATGACCGTCGCGCTACCTTCCGCCTATAAGTACTGTTTCCCGGCCTTCTCAGGTGCCACCGTGACCCAACTCGCCATATCGTCATAAGCCCCCACCGGCCCGACGTCGCTCACCACGTCCGCCATGCCCCCGCCCGTCCGCGGTAGGCGACGCTGGAGGCGGTCACCACCGGAACTAGTGTTCGGGTTTTCACCGGAAGGCAGACGGAGGGAGGAGACATTCTATCTGTCTTTAGATGGAAATGTGGAGATTGAGGAGTTGTTGGAGCGCGACCGCATGGCGGAGGAGCAGGATTTGTTGGAGCGCTACCACCTGGCGGAGGAGCAGCGTATCGCCGATTTTCGCCGCCAGCGGGACATGGAGCAGCAGCGTACCGACGCTCTGAGTCGCGAGCAGAGCGCCCGCAACTGGGCCGACTACGTGGAGGCCGGCGCCAGGAAAATAGCCCTAGAGGCTGTCGGGCACACACGCGTTCGCGACGCTGATTTTTACTACCAGCTCATCAAGTGGGTTTCCCGCTTGGAAACCGAAGCTTCGGTGCACCACGCCGGCATGGAAAGGGCCAACGCGCGCGAGCAACGCGCCCTATCGCACCTCTAGCAAGTCCGAGGCGAGGCGGAGGACGCCGGTGCCGGCGTTTAGCATGGACAGCAGATGGCGACTGGAATCGTCTATTTAGCTAAGAGTAAGTTAGTATTTGTACGCTACTAGAGTGTTAGTGGGAGTAGATAGTTCACTTGGCTATGATGGTTGTCAACGTGGAAGTTCAGTACTCTATATGTGGATCATACCTGTTACTTTGCTCTGAATGTTGAACTTTCCGTTTGAACGTATTGAATGGGCTGTTTTTTAAATGGGTTGTATTTGTCCTCAACGGTTTATAGGCTGACTTGTGGGCCTAGCAAGTTGACGCGTACACAATCAGGAGATGATTGTACGTGGAGAGGATGACAGCAGGGACCCGCCATGGTCATGGCAGTACGCAAGCAAGTGCCTCCTTATTTCAAGCCAATAAAAAAATGGCTCCTCCTAGTGGATTTCTGACATCTGGGTCCCATGCCATTGTCGACGTAGTCAATAAACGAGAGAATTGCACAACGAGCGGCTGACACCAGGGACCCAGCAGCTCGCCCAGTTATTTTTGTTTTGCTTAATTTGATAAATGCCACTCCAAATCTGGTGTATCCAAGAAATGCCACTGCAATTTCCAAACTTTGAAAATGCCATTTCATGCCATTTCTAGTGGCATTTTTCGAAGTCTGGAGTGGCGTTTTTCAAAGTTTACAAACTGCAGTTGCGTTTTTCAAAGTTTGCAAAAATTGCAGTGGCATTTTTATGAATCGCCATAATTGGAGTGGAATTTATCTAATTTGTTTTGGAGACGGAAGCAGGGTGTCAACTGGGTTGTGCGGGACACTCTAGCATGTCTAGACAGCCTTTTCTTTTATGTTTACCACAGACCAGCCCAGTAGTTTTTTTTTCTTTCTAAAAATGGCTAGCCCAGTTTTTTTGTGATTTGTCAAGTAAGTCACTTTATCAGGCCTGTTGGGCTGCAAATCTTTCAAGACGAGGAGAGTGGCCTATCAATAATGAGAAATGGGTTGTACATTTTTAAAACACATCAAACCGACAATTATTTTCAAACATCTTTTTTTTCATTTCGAGATTTTAAATTGCATCAATTTTTATGCGTGGACAATTTATTGGATTTTATATTGATATACATTTATTTTTAAAATCAGTCTGAATGTGACTCGAAATTTCGGGATTAAAAACAGTTCAGACCGCACCGACATATGCAAAATTTCGTATAATTTTTTAACCGTGGCCACAATATGGGCTGTAATGCTAACATAAAGAATATGGGCTCCAAAAAACCCCGTAAGAATTAGCAAATGGGCTGTAAATTATTTGAAATAATGGCAGATGGGATGTATGCTGTTTTCCACAGATTTGAGGCTTTCCACAGATGGCCTGTATACTGTTGGATGTCCATCCAACGGCCGTCGTGCTTCTTCAATCTCTGCTCTTCCTACTCTAGCCGCTCAAACAAGCGCCTGCGAGAATGCCTACTCCCTCCTCCCCGCGGCCGGCTGCGCTGCTGCGCAGGCCTCACCGCCCCACCGTATTCCCATCGCTGGCCTATCCATCCCTCTACTCACCCACACCTGCTGTTATTCTCCGGCGATGGCAGACGAACCAGTAAACCCTCGTACAGTCGTACTCCCCTCTGCGTGGGAAACAAAAACAACGGACGAGTCTTCCCTGCCTCCGTGTCATTCCCTTCCTAGGCCTCGCCGTTGTCCACCGCCCTGGTGCTCTCGGCGTGGCGTGGTCAGCATGGTCAACGACCGACATGCATCTGAAGTGGAATGTACGTGGAGAGGCTGACAGCTGGGTCCATGACTGCACGCCAGGAAATGCCTCCTTATTACGCGCAAAATAATGATTTCCTCCACCTGACATCTGGGACCCACCGAAACGGCCTCTGTATTTTGCGAAAAAATGTTACCGCCGCTAACAGCTCGGACCCACCAGCTATATCTTCACACGCAAGGAAGTGCCTCCTTATTACGCACAAAAAAATGAATACTCCCCCTGCTAGCTGGGACCCAGTATAGTGGGCCTACTAAGTTGACGGGGACGAAGGGCTTTGTCAACTTAGTCAATATGCACGATTCTAGCTCGACTGACCGTACGATGTCCATCCAACGGCCGTAGTGCTTCTTCAACCTCTAGTCTTCTTGCTCCAGCCGCCCAAACCAGCGCCGGTCGTGCCGCTTGCTCCTGCCTCCCGTGGCCGGCTGTGCTGCCGCGGAGGCCTCACCTCCCCCATACTACTCGCACCGCTGGCCAGGCCATCCCTCCACTCCACTCAACCACACCCGCTGTTATTCTACGGCGACGGCAGCGCAGCCGAACCAGTGAACCCTCATACTCCTCTCCGCGTGGGCAACCACTGCCGCGTCTTCCCCGGCTCCGCATCGTCCCCTTCCTAGGCCTCGCCGTCGTCCACCACCGTGGTGCTGTCAGCGCACCGTGGTCAATGTGGTCAACGACCGAATTCCATCGGAAGAATACTGTACGTGGAGAAGCTGACAGCCGGGTCCACGGAAGTCGCAAGGAAGTGCCTCCTTATTATGCGGTAAATAATTATTCCTCCACCTGACAGCAGGGACCCACCAGATGCCCACCAGTATATCATGAAAAAAACATTTGCCCCTGACTGCTAGGACCCACCTGATGGGCCACCGTATTTCGTGAAAAAACGTTCCCCCTGCTGTCAGCTCGAACCCACCGGAAGTGCCTCCTTATTACGCACAAAAAAATGAATAC
The DNA here is from genome assembly GCF_003073215.2 of Triticum urartu. NCBI lineage: Eukaryota > Viridiplantae > Streptophyta > Magnoliopsida > Poales > Poaceae > Triticum > Triticum urartu. The sequence continues at coordinate 589,748,680 of NC_053024.1, read as the reverse complement.
CCCCTGCTAGCTGGGACCCACCTTGGTGGGAGGCTGACTTGTGGGCCTAATAAGTTAATGGGGACGGAGGGCTTTGTCAACTTAGTCAATATGCACGATTATAGCTCCAGTGACCGTACGATGTCCATCCAACGGCCGTAGTGCTTCGTCAACCTCTTGTCTTCTTGCTCCAGCCGCCCAAACCAGCGCCGGTCGTGCCTCGTGCTCCTGCCTCCCGTGGCCGGCTGCGATGAGGTGGAGGCCTGACCACCCCCTACTACTCCCACCGCTGGCCAGGCCATCCCTCTACTCACCCACACCCCCTGTTATTCTGCGGCGACGGCAGCCTCACACCGGAGCGAACCAGTGAACCCTCGTACTCCTCTACGCATGGGCATCCACTGTCGCGTCTTCCCCGGCTCCGCATCGTCCCCTTCCTAGGCCTCGCTGTCGTCCACTGCCCTGGTGCTCTCGGCGTGGCATGGTCAACGTGGTCAAGGAACGGCTTCCATCGGACATGGACTGTACGTGGAGAGGCTGACAGCTGGGTCCACGGCCGCAGCAAGGAAGTGCCTCCTTATTACGTGCAAAATAATTATTCCTCCACCTGACAGTGGGGACCCACCGGATGGGCCACCGTATTTCGCGAAAAAAATGATTCGCCCCCTGACTGCTGGGACCCACGAGCTACATCTTCGCACGCAAGGAAGTGCGTCTGAAAAAAAATGATTCGCCCCCTGACTGCTGGGACCCACCAGCCCCCCGACTGCTGGGACCCACCAGCTACACCTTCGCACGCAAGGAAGTGCGTACGGGCAAGAAAAAAACAAAATGATTTGCCCCTCTAACTGCTGGGACCCACCAGCTACATCTTCGCAGGCAAGGAAGTGCCTGACAGTCGGGACCCACCTGGTCGAAGCGTACGTAGCGTTGTCATTCTGGTCGCGAACGTGTACGTACATACTGGTCGATGTAGAGGCGCGCATGTGTCATAGTAGAGGCACGCACGTGTCGTAGTAGAGGCGCGCACGTTGCTTGTACACATACATACAGCGGCCAAGGTGCAAGAAAGAAAATACGGCCACGTATGTGTACATACGGGCGGGGTCTCGAACGCCTACTCGCGCATACGTACGGCGAGGGCTCGTGTACATGGCTGGGTCGGAATGGAGAAATAGCGTCGTCATTGTGTTCATGGGTCGAAACGGAATGCGTGGTCGTGTTCATCGGGAGGGCTTGGACAGAAGAGGCGATGGAAACGAGCCCTAGCGTACCGCACAACGGAGGAAATGGACCTCCTACGGTCCAAACGGGGGTCCTGTTGATCGGGAGGGGTGTGGCGTACCGCAAAACGAAGGAAACGGACCTCCTACAGTCGAAACGGGGGTCCTGTTGATCGGGAGGGGTGTCGCGTACCGCAAAACGGAGGAAACAGACCTCCTACGGTCGAAACGGGGTCCTGTTCATCGGGAGGGGTGTGGCGTACTGCAAAACGGAGGAAACAGACTTGTGTTGGAGCGCTACGGTCGAAACGGGGGTCCTGTTGTCGCGACCCGACCCGAATGGATCAAGCGCTCTGTGCTCAGGTGTCATCCCTGGATCAGTAATGCTGACACCACACAGTACATCGAAGGATTTATAGCAGAGTGGCAATCACACACTTATTACATCGTTGTCTCAAAGAGAACTTATTACAATAAATATGGCTTAAGGCCATGTAGTGTCGATAACAGCGGAAGACTCGGAAGATAAATGGGTCCATCAACTCCAACGGCTTCACTGAGTATAGAACCACGACCTAAAAGCACCTTACTCGTCGTCTGAAAAGTCTGCAACATGAAAGTTGCAGCCCGAAAACGGGTCAACACATGGAATATGCTGGCAATGTAACACATAGAGAGTAATGGAATGAAACAGCTATACTATATGCATATATGGCTAGTGGAAAGCTCTATGGTTACAGTTTTGCGTAAAGCCAGTTTTTTCCTACTGCAAAGGAATAAATTTATTTAACTATCAAGGTAGTTGTTAAACATCGAGAATGGTTGACAGCATTCCGATCCCAATTAAGTAATTAAAACCCAACAACATTAATTAGAAGTAACATGATGAGATTCACATGATATTCAAGTACTAGATACTCAAGTTGTCCATAATCGGGGACACGGCTAATCATGATTAGTTTGTACACTCTGCAGAGGTTTGCGCACTTTTCCCCACAAGACTCGATCGCCTCCGTTTGGTTTCTCGCACTACAGGGTGTTTGAGAAGACGGATGACCGAGACACAGTCTTTCAGAAGCGCTAGCATCTTACATGTGGGTAGACCGGTACACCTACTTTCCCCTACATCTGCTAGTCTACCCGTAAGAGTTTGCACGACTTAGTCAACTATGCCGGAGCCCATAATGGCTTGTGGCTGCACACGGAAGTTTCTAGCATGAAAGATCTTATGATCCCTTTGAGCCTGGGTGGCGGTCCAAAATAAAAACAGGCAAGTCCTGATAGACATCAGGTGCCTCAATCCACCCAGATGTGTGTTTAAGTTGCCACCTTAGATAAACCATTAAATTATCAATCTCACATCTGTCATGGATATCACTCACCCAATCCACGTCTACTAGCATAGCATGGCATAAATAGCAAGCGTTGAAGTAGCTCCCAAAGGTTTCATAATAATACAGGTAATAGGTACTACCTCATCTACTTCCCATCCCTCAATTTAATTAGATCCTAATCATGCAATGTGAGAGGATTGATCTAATGCAATAAAACATGGGTTGTAGAAAAGGTATGATCAAAGTGTTACTTGCCTTGCTGATGATCCGCGAGACCTAGGGTTTCGAAGTAACAAGCGGCACAATCCGGGTAATCTATCGCAGACAAACAACAAGCACACAATAAGTACTCATCTAATGCACAGGTAAAACTCGAACGAGAGAACGAACCAGATAGTTCAACTTAAGAACTCCAGTTGCAAAGAAAGAACGAACCGAACAAAGAAACGGAAAACAAACGGCGGAAGAAAACAACTCGGTTCTAGCAAGTTGAAACTAGGTCAAATTTTACCGTAGCAAAAACTTGTTTAAGTTGATTAGTCGGAACGGCGGTTTCGAAACGAAACTCCAGGCACTTGAATCACCTGATTCCGATAAACGAGCGAGAAGAAAGACTAGAACGAAGATCGGATCTGAGATCACGATCGCGGAATAAATCCGACGAAAAGAAAGAGACGAACGGTTAAACGAACGGGCGTCGTTAACTGGGAAAAATCGGTGATCACGTTCGTTGAGACGAACGGTCCGAAAGAAGAACGAAAACCGATCTAGGGTTTCGGAAGAAAACCGAACAAAAACCGGAAGAAAAAAGAAAAGAATCGGAGAGAAAACAGAACGGTTCTTTTAGGAAAAACCGGACCGGGGAAGAAAAAGAGAGGCGCGGCTACCTCGGGAGGCGGGCTCTGGGCGGCGGTGGCTAAGGGCGGCGGCGGCGGCTTAGGCGCGGGGCAGCGCGGCTAAGGCGGCGGCTTGGGCTGCGCGCTGCTGCTTGCTGCGGCTTAGGAGGAGAGGGGCTTGGGGTTTTGATGTGAGGAGAGGGGGGGTGTTGGTATTTATATAGGAGGGGGGGCTAGAGACTTGGGGAAGGGGCAAGGGGCAAGGGCGGCGGCGGCCTGGAGTCCTTCCAGGACTCGGGCGAGGCTGGTGGCTGGCGCTGGCGCGCAGGGCGGCTGGCGGCTGGGCCGGCCGGCTTGGCCCTTGGCCCAGGCGGGGCGCTGCTCCCTTCTTTTTAAATCGGTTACGCGCGCAGAAAACAAAAGAAAGAAAATCTAAACGAGCTCCAAAATTCCTAAAGTAAATTTTCCCCGACTCCTAAAAATGAGCCGAACAAAATGAACTTTACTCCGGACCTAGAATGCAATTTTTGAAAAAACGCATTTTTCCCTATCCAAATAAAAGCAAACAAAACTCCGGAAAACAAAATTTGATCTATTTATTAAATCTTCATTTTTCCTCAATTTTGGGAAAGTCATATTATTCCCTCTCTTATATTTTTGATATCGGAAAAATTATTGAAGATGAAATAAATAAATCAAGTGATCCTCTTTTCAAATTCGAGAAAACTCTCAAATATGAAAATAACGAGATCTCCAACTCTCTCCGAAGGTCCTTGAGTTGCGTGAAATTTCTAGGATCAACCAAAATGCAAGAAAAATATGATATGCATGATGATCTAGTGTATAACATTCCAAATTGCAAATTTGGGATGTTACAAACCTAACCCCCTTAAGATGAATCTCGCCCTCGAGATTCGGGTTGGCTAGAAAATAGGTGAGGGTGGTCCTTGAGAAAATCTTCTTCTCTTTCCCAGGTGGCTTCATCCTCTAAGTGATGGTTCCACTTAACTTTGCAAAACTTGATGACCTTGCTGCGGGTAACTCTGCTGGCATAATCGAGAATCTTGACTGGCTTTTCCTCATACGTTAAGTCGTCCTTCAACTGAATCGCTTCGAGTGGCATGGTATCTCTTAGCGGTACCTCCGCCATCTCGGCATGACATTTCTTCAGCTGAGAAACATGGAATACATCATGAACTCCTGATAGCTCCTCTGGTAATTCCAACTTATAAGCGACTTCTCCCATACGTTGCAAGATCTTATACGGTCCAACGAAACGCGGTGCTAATTTTCCCTTAACTCCAAAGCGCTTAACTCCTCGAAGTGGGGATACTCGAAGATAAACTCTATCTCCGGTTTCGTAAACTGTCTCCTTGCGTTTAGAATATGCGTAGCTCTTCTGCCTAGACTGGGCTACCTTGAGCCTATCGCGAATCAACTTAACCTTCCGTTCAGACTCCTTAGTCAAATCTGGTCCAAAGAATTGACGGTCTCCAACTTCGTCCCATGACAACGGTGTCCTGCACCTCCTTCCGTATAAAGCTTCAAAAGGTGCCATCTTCAAACTGGTTTGGTAACTGTTGTTATAAGAAAACTCCGCATACGGCAAGTTATCGTCCCAGCTAGATCCATAATCTAGTGCACAAGCTCTCAGCATATCTTCCAAAATCTGATTGACTCTCTCGGTCTCTCTGTCGCGACCCGACCCGAATGGATCAAGTGCTCTGTGCTCAGGTATCATCCCTGGATCAGTAATGCTGACACCACACAGTACATCGATGGATTTATAGCAGAGTGGCAATCACACACTTATTACATCATTGTCTCAAAGAGAACTTATTACAATAAATATGGCTTAAGGCCATCTAATAGTGATAACAGCGGAAGACTCGGAAGATAAATGGGTCCATCTGTCTGCGGATGAAAAGCTGTGCTGAACTCTAGTCTGGTTCCTAAAGTTTCATGCAACTGATTCCAAAATTTTGAGGTAAATTGGCTTCCTCTATCTGATACGATACTCCTCGGAACTCCATGCAAACAAATGATCCTAGTCATGTATATCTTTGCCAACTTAGCACTGGTGTAAGTGGTCTTAACTGGAATAAAATGTGCTACCTTCGTCAAACGATCAACTACTACCCATATCGAGTCATAGCCTGCTTTCGTCCTGGGTAGTCCTGTGATAAAATCCATACCTATCTTATCCCACTTCCATTCGGGTATCGGCAATGGTTGTAACAATCATGCTGGCTTCTGATGCTCTACCTTTACTCTCTGACATACGTCACAAGCTGCTACATATGCTGCGATATCCTTCTTCATTCCGGTCCACGAGAATGTTTCCTTCAAATCCAAATACATCTTGGTATTCCCTGGGTGAATCGAATACGGTGAATCATGTGCCTCGTGCAAAATCAACTTCCTGATCTCCGGGTCATTGGGCACATAAACACGGTCCTCATACCATAGGATATCGTTCCCATCCTCCCAAAATCCCTTTGCTTTTCCTTTGCTCAATTTCTCTTTTATAGCAGCAATCTCCTTGTCAGATTTCTGAGCTTCTCTAATCTTATCCATCAATGTTGACTGAATCTCCAATGCTGCTACATAGCCTCTCGAAACTATTTCCAAACATAGCTCGTGAAGGTTTTCTGCTAACTCCTTTGGTACTTCTCCTGTCATTACCATATTGACATGGCTCTTATGGCTCAATGCGTCAGCTACTACATTAGCTTTTCCGGGATGGTAATGCAATCTCATGTCATAATCCTTGATGAGCTCCAACCATCTCCTTTGTCTGAGGTTCAACTCCTTCTGCGTGAAAATGTACTTCAAACTCTTGTGATCCGTGTACACCTCACAATGATTTCCAATGAGGAAATATCTCCACGTTTTCAATGCATGCACTACGGCTGCTAACTCCAAATCATGCGTGGCATAATTCAACTCATGAGGCTTCAGTTGTCGTGAAGCATACGAAACAACTCTTCCTTCCTGCATAAGCACTGCTCCAAGTCCTCGACGTGAAGCGTCGCAATACACCTCATAATCCTTGTTCTGATCTGGCAAAATCAATACTGGTGAGGTAACCAAGCGTTTCTTCAACTCCTGAAAACTAGCCTCACATTCCTCAGTCCAATTGAACTTAGTATCCTTCTTCAACAATTCAGTCATAGGCTTTGCAATCTTTGAAAAGTTCTCAATGAATCTCCGGTAGTATCCTGCGAGTCCAAGAAAACTCCGGATCTCTCCAACTGTCGTTGGTGCTTCCCATTCGGTTACGGTCTCAACCTTAGTGGGGTCAAATGCTATACCTTCTCCAGATATAACGTGTCCGAGGAATCCAACTTCCTTCAACCAAAACTCACATTTGCTGAATTTGGCGTATAACTGATGTTCCCTTAGTTTCTCCAAAACCAAACGCAAATGTTCCTTATGCTCCTCTTCATTCTTTGAATAAACCAGGATGTCATCTATGAACACTACGACGAACTTATCCAAAAACTCCATAAACACTTTGTTCATCAAGTTCATAAAATAGGCAGGTGCGTTAGTCAATCCAAATGACATAACGGTATACTCATAGAGTCCATATCTTGTGGTGAATGCTGTCTTAGGTATGTCCTGCTCCCGAATCTTCAATTGATGGTACCCTAATCGCAAATCGATCTTGGAAAACACTTTAGCTCCTTGCAACCGATCAAACAGATCATTAATCATTGGCAGTGGGTACTTATTCTTGATGGTTACTTCATTCAATCCCCGATAATCTACAACCATCCTTAATGATCCATCCTTCTTTTCCACTAGAAGTACGGGTGATCCCCAAGGCGAAGAACTTGGGCGAATGTAACCTTTATCCAATAACTCCTTAATCTGATTCTTAATTTCTACCAAATCCTTTGCTGGCATCCGGTACGGTTGCTTCGATATTGGGCCTGTACCTGGCAATAACTCAATCAAAAACTCAATGTCTCTATCCAGTGGCATGCCTGGTAATTCCTCAGGAAATACATCAGGAAAATCCTTTACCACTGGTACTTCTTCCTGCACAACTCCTGTTAAAGAATTTACTTGTGTCCTGTTTGGCACATGCCGGGATACATACTTAATCCTTCTTCCTTCTGGTGTGATAAGCAAAATTGTCTTACTGGCGCAATCGATGTTTCCTCCATACATCGACAGCCAATCCATACCAAGAATCACATCCAGACCTTGGGACTCCAGAATAATTAAATCCGTTGGGAAAACATGCCTTCCTATACTTAATGGCACTTGGAAACATCCTTGTCTGGCCATGTACTCTGCTCCTGGCGAGCTTACTAGCATAGGCGTTTTAAGAATCCAAGTGGGCAGGCTATACTTTTCCACAAATCCCCTTGATATGTATGAATGCGATACACCAGTATCGAAAAGAACGAGTGCGGTAAATGACTTAACCAAAAACTTACCGATTACTGCATCGGGCTGATCTTCAACCTCCTCCACATTAACATGGTTCACCTGTCCCCTATTGAAAGGGTTCGGCTTCTTCCTAGAGCTTCCATTGCCATTTCCATTCTGGCCTTCGGGACATTCATTGGCATAATGTCCGGTCTTGGAACACTTGAAACAAGTGACGTGACTCAGATCTCTCTTGGTTGGGGTCGATGGGGTGGGCCGGTTCTGGCCGTTGCTTCCTCCATTCCCATTACCATTCTTGTGGCCATTATGGTTGTGCGAGCTACCTCCTCCATGGGTGTGCTGAAACTGAAATCCCAGTTTAGGGGTAAAACGGGGCTTCTGCTGGGCTCCAGAGTTATACTTCCCCTATCCATACTTCCTCTTACGGTTCTCAATCTGCTGTTACTTTCCTTCAATCATGATGGCACGATCTACCAACTCCTGGTAGTTGTTGAAACTCGCTACCATCAATTTCATGCTTAGTTCATCATTCAGTCCTTCCAGAAACTTCTCCTGCTTAGCAGCATCCGTAGCAACGTCATCTGGGGCATAACGTGCTAACTTGCTGAAATCGTCAACGTACTGGCCAACTGGCCTTCCTCCTTGGCGTAAGTTGCAAAATTCACGCTTCTTCATGGCCATAGCTCCTGCTGAAACATGGGCAGTGCGGAAAGCTTGCTGAAACTGATCCCATGTGACAGTGTCAACTGGGTAAGTGGCTGTGAAATTCTCCCACCATGCTGCCGCGGGTCCGTCAAGCTGGTGAGCGGCAAACTTCACTTTCTCACCATCCATGCATCCTGTAGTGGTCAACTCCCTTCCTATCTTGCGGAGCCAATCGTCTGCTACTATTGGCTCGGTGCTACTGGAAAATACTGATGGATTCAGCCTAAGGAAACAGGCTAAGTGGTCAACAGGTGGTGGTGGTGGTGGTGGGTTGTTGTTGTTGTTCTGCTGGTTCTGAACTAACATCTGCATCAATTGATTCTGTTGCTGGATCAACTGAGTGAGCTCCGGTGGGAATCCATTGTCATGTCTCGGAGGCATCTGAGGGTTTAGAAAGGATGAGATATAAGAATAGAGTGAGGTCTAAAGGGAAAACACTACCCCAATGCACATGAGCAAAAACACCCAAAATCACTTCATTCAATCAAACAAGGGCTTACAATCGGTCTAAAACTATCGCAAAAGTGCTCGACTATAATGTTTACAGGGGGGAATGCTACTACTATCTGGTGGTCATCTAGAAATTTGAACCGGTGGAAGACTCCATGATATCTGCTCCAGCTTCGTCTTCAAAGTCGGGTTCACTTGGATCCGAATCGGTGTCGTCGATGATGATGTAGTTGTCCGGACATGCGACGTACTCGTCTTCCTCTTTGGATGCTAACTTCCTCTTGAGTTCTTCAATCTCCTGCTTAAGATCGCCATTGTGTCTTGCTAGAGCTACGATCTTGTCCATGTAGTCCTTGTGTGTAGACTTCAGTTCTCCTTCTAGCTCGATGATCCTTACCTTTGCATTCTTCAACTCTATCATATCATTGCACATCTGGTTCTCGTGGCGTCGAATGTGCTGGTTTAACTCCTGGATGAATGATGCAATGGATCTATCCTTCTTGGTGCTGACTAACTCCCATTGTTCATCTCGGCGTCCGCAAATCTGGTAGATAGTGTCCTTGAGGTCTTCTTGATAAACTTCTCCAATGCGTCCTATGGTGATATGAGCTGCCATGCTCCTTCCCAGACTCCAGGTTGGTGCATTGAAAACACTATCTATGGGCTTCGTGATTGGCGCGAATGTCCTTCCCGGAACGTGAGCTTGAATCTTCCAGCGCTCCTCTTCAGGCAGAGTGGCGTTGAAGGTTCCCGTGAAGCTTGGTAATCCAATGTTCAGGTACTTGGTGACTTCCTTCAGGTGAAATCCAAAAAGGTGTGCCTTCATCCGGTTGAGCGTACTTAATCTTCGCGTGCGTCATCCTAAAAGAGTAGAAAAGATGAGGAGTTAGAAAATGAGAAGAGAATGGTGATCTATGGCTTTAACTTAGTGGTCGTGTCCTACAGTCAGCGTGTGCTCTGATACCATTCTCTGTAGCGACCCGACCCGAATGAATCAAGTGCTTTGTGCTCCGGTGTCATCCCTGGATCAGTAATGCTGACACCACACAGTACATCGAAGGATTTATAGCAGAGTGGCAATCACACACTTATTACATCGTTGTCTCAAAGAGAACTTATTACAATAATATGGCTTAAGGCCATCTAGTGTCGATAACAGCAGAAGACTCGGAAGATAAATGGGTCCATCTACTCCAACGGCATCACCGAGTATAGAACCACGACCTAAAAGCACCTTACTCGTCGTTTGAAAAGTCTGCAACATGAAAGTTGCAGCCCGAAAACGGGTCAACACATGGAATATGCTGGCAATGTAACACATAGAGAGTAATGGAATGAAACAGCTATACTATATGCATATATGGCTGGTGGAAAGCTCTATGGTTATAGTTTTGCGTAAAGCCAGTTTTTTTCCTACTGAAAGGAATAAATTTATTTAACTATCAAGGTAGTTGTTAAACATCGAGAATGGTTGACAAGCATTCCGATCCCAATTAATTAATTAAAACCCAACAATATTAATTAGAAGTAACATGATGAGATTCACATGATATTCAAGTACTAGATACTCAAGTTTTCCATAACCGGGGACACGGCTAATCATGATTAGTTTGTACACTCTGCAAAGGTTTGCGCACTTTTCCCCACAAGACTCGATCGCCTCCGTTTGGTTTCTCGCACTACAGGGTGTTTGAGAAGACGGATGACCGAGACACAGTCTTTCAGAAGCGCTAGCACCTTACATGTGGGTAGACCGGTACACCTACTTTCCCCTACATCTGCTAGTCTACCCGTAAGAGTTCGCACGACTTAGTCAACTATGCCAGAGCCCATAATGGCTTGTGGCTGCACACGGAAGTTTCTAGCATGAAAGATCTTATGATCCCTTTGAGCCTGGGTGGGGGTCCAAAATAAAAACAGGCAAGTCCTGATAGACATCAGGTGCCTCAATCCACGCAGATGTTTGTTTAAGTTGCCACCTTAGATAAACCATTAAATTATCAATCTCACATCTGTCATCGATATCACTCACCCAATCCACGTCTACTAGCATAGCATGGCATAAATAGCAAGCGTAGAAGTAGCTCCCAAAGGTTTCATAATAATACAGGTAATAGGTACTACCTCATCTACTTCCCATCCCTCAATTTAATTAGATCCTAATCATGCAATGTGAGAGGATTGATCTAATGCAATAAAACATGGGTTGTAGAAAAGGTATGATCAAAGTGTTACTCGCCTTGCTGATGATCCGCGAGACCTAGGGTTTCGAAGTAACAAGCGGTGCAATCCGGGTAATCTATCACAAACAAACAACAAGCACACAATAAGTACTCATCTAATGCACAGGTAAAACTCGAACGAGAGAACGAACCAGAAAGTTCAACTTAAGAACTCCGGTTGCAAAGAAAGAACGAACCGAACAAAGAAACGGAAAACAAACGGCGGAAGAAAACAACTCGGTTCTAGCAAGTTGAAACTAGGTCAAATTTTACCGTAGCAAAAACTTGTTTAAGTTGATTAGTCAGAACGGCGGTTTCGAAACGAAACTCCAGGCGCTTGAATCACCTGATTCCGATAAACGAGCGAGAAGAAAGACTAGAACGAAGATCGGATCTGAGATCACGATCGCGGAATAAATCCGACGAAAAGAAGGAGACGAACGGTTAAACGAACGGGCGTCGTTAACCGGGAAAAATCGGTGATCACGTTCGTTGAGACGAACGGTCCAAAAGAAGAACGAAAACCGATCTAGGGTTTCGGAAGAAAACCGAACAAAAACCGGAAGAAAAAAGAAAAGAATCGGAGAGAAAACGGAACGGTTCTTTTAGGAAAAACCGGACCGGGGAAGAAAAAGAGAGGCACGGCTACCTCGGGAGGCGGGCTCCGGGTGGCGGCGGCTAAGGGCGGCGGCGGCGGCTTAGGCGCGGGGCGGCGCGGCTAAGGCGGCGGCTTGGGCTGTGCGCTGCTGCTTGCTGCGGCTTAGGAGGAGAGGGGCTTGGGGTTTTGATGTGAGGAGAGGGGGGTGTTGGTATTTATATAGGAGGGGGGGCTAGATACTTGGGGAAGGGGCAAGGGGCAAGGGCGGCGGCGGCCTGGAGTCCTTCCAGGACTCGGGCGAGGCTGGCGGCTGGCGGTTGGGCCGACCGGCTTGGTCCTTGGCCCAGGCGGGGCGCTGCTCCCTTTTTTTTTCAAATCGGTTACGCGTGGAGAAAACAAAAGAAAGAAAATCTAAACGAGCTCCAAAATTCCTAAAGTAAATTTTCCCCGACTCCTAAAAATGAGCCGAACAAAATGAACTTTACTCCGGACCTAGAATGCAATTTTTGAAAACATGCATTTTTCCCTATCCAAATAAAAGCAAACAAAACTCCGGAAAACAAAATTTGATCTATTTATTAAATATAAATAAATCAAGTGATCCTCTTTTCAAATTCGAGAAAACTCTCAAATATGAAAATAACGAGATCTCAAACTCTCTCCGAAGGTCCTTGAGTTGCGTGAACTTTCTAGGATCAACCAAAATGCAAGAAAAATATGATATTGCATGATGATCTAGTGTATAACATTCCAAATTGCAAATTTGGGATGTTACACCTGTTCATCGGGAGGGGTGTGGCGTACCGCAAAATGGGACTCCACGGGATAACTGTTCATCTCCACCGTCCACCCCCTCCAGCCTCCACGAGCTACTGTTCATCCACCGTCGACCTCCTCCAGCCTCCATGGGCTCCTGTTCATCCAGCCTCCACCGCGCGCTACTCCTCCGGCTACTGTTCAACCACTCCTCCACCGTCTACTGTTCATCCAGCCCTCCACACCACGGGGTCCTGTTCAGCCACCCCTCCACGGGCACCCCTCCACCGTCTACTGTTCATCCTTCCCTCCACACCACGGGGTCCTGTTCATTCACCCCTCCACAGGCACCCCTCCACCATCTACTGTTCATCCAGCCCTCCACCACACCACGGGGTCCTGTTCATCCAGAGGCAACACCACCGCTCACTGTTCATCCAAACCCCCCCCCCCCATAACACTCACTGTTCATCCCATCGATCGGCTTCAGTTAGCAGCAGTAGCGAAGGAATCGCTCGATCGGGTTCAGTTAACAGCCATCGATCGATCACTCGGGTTTGGTAATGCGTAGCCTGCAGTGCAATCGCTCGGGTTCAGTTAGAGCCCAACACCTCGCTCAGGTTCAGTTAGAGCCAACGCCTCGCACACACGCGCGTTCGTGTATGAGAGAAACGCGCATCGCTCGGCCCCCGACCTCCCACCATAACCGGGAACTCCCTGAAATTTTCCTCGCCCTCGCTTCTACCATGGTTTTTTTGTCATGGACGGCCCAAAGAATGTCATGCAGCTATGTCTCTGGCCCGCCCAGGACGAAAAGCCAATTTTCTGTCATGATTTTTTGTCATAGAAGTAGGAGCCCACCACATCTATGATGATACCTGGTTTTGTCACAATTATCATCATAGAAGTGTCATATGTATGACAGAAAAAAAATTAGTTCGTCCCAAAATGTCACGGATGTGTCTTTTTTTGTAGCGATAATTTGGTATTATCTTGAGCCATCGTGACAAACAAACAATCCAACACACGAGCAAACAAAAAGCAAGCGAAAAAGAGGAGAACGAAAGAGAGAGGGCGAATAAAACGGCAAGGGTGAAGTGGGGAGAGAAAACGAGAGGCAAATGGAAATAATGTAATGCGGGGAGATAAGATTGTGATCGGTACTTGTAATGTTGACTTTTGCGTAGACCTCCCCGGCAACGCGCCAGAAATCCTTCTTGCTACCTCTTGAGCACTGGCGTTGGTTTTCCCTTGAAGAGGAAAGGGTGATGCAGCAAAGTAGCGTAAGTATTTCCCTCAGTTTTTGAGAACCAAGGTATCGATCCAGTAGGAGGCTATGCGTGAGTCCCTCCACCTGCACAAAACAAATAAATCCTCGCAACCAACGCGATAAGGGGTTGTCAATCCCTACACGGTCACTTACGAGAGTGAGATCTGATAGATATGATAAGATAATATTTTTGATATTTTTATGATAAAGATGCAAAGTAAAATAAAAGGCAATGAAAATAACTAGGTGTTGGAAGATTAATATGATAGAAGATAGACCCGGGGCCATAGGTTTCACTAGTGGCTTCTCTCAAGAGCATAAGTATTTTACGGTGGGTGAACAAATTACTGTTGAGCAATTGACAGAATTGAGCATAGTTATGAGAATATCTAGGTATGATCATGTATATAGGCATCACGTCCGAGACAAGTAGACTGACTCCTGCCTGCATCTACTACTATTACTCCACTTATCGACCGCTATCCAGCATTCATCTAGAGTATTTAGTTCATAAAAACAGAGTAACGCCTTAAGCAAGATGACATGATGTAGAGGGATAAATTCATGCAATATGATAAAAACCCCATCTTGTTATCCTCGATGGCAACAATACAATACGTGCCTTGCTGCCCCTACTGTCACTGGGAAAGGATACCGCAAGATTGAACCCAAAGCTAAGCACTTCTCCCATTGCAAGAAAGATCAATCTAGTAGGCCAAACCAAACTGATAATTCAAAGAGACTTGCAAAGGTAACCAATCATACATAAAAGGATTCAGAGAAGATTCAAATATTGTTCATAGATAAACTTGATCATAAACCCACAATTCATCGGTCTCAACAAACACACCGCAAAAAGAAGATTACATCGAATAGATCTCCACGAGAGAGGGGGGGAACATTGTATTGAGATCCAAAAAGAGAGAAGAAGCCATCTAGCTAATAACTATGGACCCGAAGGTCTAAGGTAAACTACTCACACTTCATCGGAGAGGCTATGGTGTTGATGTAGAAGCCCTCCGTGATGGGTGCCCCCTCCGTCGGAGCTCCAGAACAGGCCCCAAGATGGGATCTCATGGGTACAGAAGGTTGCGGCGGTGGAATTAGGTTTTTGGCTCCGTATATGATCGTTTGGGGGTACGTAGGTATATATAGGAGGAAGAAGTACGTCGGTGGAGCAACAGGGGGCCTACGAGGGTGGAGGGCGCGCCCTGGGGGGTAGGCGCGCCCCTACCTCGTGGCCTCCTGGAACCTTCTCTTACGTAGGGTCCAAGTCTCCTGGATCTTGTTCGTTCCAAAAATCACGTTCCCGAAGGTTTCATTCCGTTTGGACTCCGTTTGATATTCTTTTTCTGCGAAACTCTGAAATAGGCAAAAGACAGCAATTCTGGGCTGGGCCTTCGGTTAATAGGTTAGTCCCAAAAATAATATAAAAGTGGATAAGAAAGCCCAATAATGTCCAAAATAGAAGATAATATAGCATGGATCAATCAAAAATTATAGATACATTGGAGACGTATCAGCCGCGTGCTGCATCACCTCCGCAACCGACGCCCCAGGGGAGGAATCATGAGCTCCAGAGGACGATGCCCCGGGATCCCCAGGTGGCATCTACACCTCAGCACTCAGGCCACCAGTCTCCGGCGGAGTTCGTCCCCCTGCATCCACACTCGGGACGAGAACGGCGCCAGCGGTGACGAAGGGAACCACATCGACAGGGTTCTCGGAGGGCCCGACCAGGCCGTCGGCGCAGCCCCCACTCAACAAAGGAAGGCATGTCCTACAAATTCTGCCTTGTTCGTGCAGCGGTACAGTAGACAGCTCTTCCCAGGCATGTCGTCCGGTGAAGGGACACCCGTCAGGACCTCAAGCACTGTTTGCCATGGCACGAGAGGGAGCCTAGACTCCTGATGTCTCATATGGTCCTGACTGTTGAGCAAAGCCCACATCGGGCGAGAATGGCGCTGAAGCGGAGCGACTCAGCGCCTAACGAACTCCTTCACCACCATAGGCACAGTCATGCCACAATCCTTCAACCTCCTTAACCTGAGCAAGATAGGGACAAGACAGGGGCTCGCGAGCTTCTCGTGACCCCAACCGGAGTTGGGAACGGCAGGCGCTGATGGAGAATGGAGCAGACGGCGGAGCACCCCGGCATCGACAAATACCCATCGTGTCCGAAACTCGCTCGTGGATGGAGGAAGCTCGAAGTCGATCCCTGCGCCTGCCGTCACAGCCACAGCCTGGAAGCTCACGCACCCCGAGCTTTGCCGGGGATCCATCAGATGCAATGAGAAGAAATGACGAAGAAGGGCCACGGAAGGGGCAATGCCCATCATGGCCTCACAAACAAAGGCGAAGATGGTGAGAAAAGTCATGGATTGGGGGTCGAGATGCAGCATGTGAATCTGGTAATGTTCAAGCACCGCGTTGAAGAAGGCGGGGAAAGGGGGAATCAGGCCAGCCCAAAGGGCATCGATGAAGATTGGGACCTCGGTGGCTGCCCGGTTAATACGAGCACGAGACGCAGGCCAAGCCACCGTCTTTACCCACTCATTGAAACTGGAAGCGAGCATGGGGCGCACCTTGCCCATGGCCTCATCGTTGAGCACCAGCGATCGGCCAACCACGGGCTCTATGGCGGGAGGCGCACTGGCAGAAGACAGAGGTTTCTTCCCCTTATCCGCTTGTTTCGGCGCCATGGCGATGAAGCGGGCAGAGCTCAGGTTAGATTGGAGAGGAGGAGCAGAGTCTCGGGGAAGCAGAGGAATTGGGGAAGTATGGCGCGGGCGATGGAAGAATAACTGTGTAGGTAGCGGGGGCCGCATAGCCAGGCGGATTCCAAGGCAGCATGCGGAAGCAGAGACGCCCACGTCCAATCAACCGCCACGCGTCGACCAAGGTCGCAGGCTATTGGGGCCTGCGGCGCTCCGCACTTGACCATTGGCTTTGCCTCGGGGCCAAGCCCGAGCGCCCCTTGGGCCCTGTGACCCACGGCGTGGCTCTGCGAGCTGGATCGTGCGGCCATCTTCGTTAACAAGGCATTCAAGACCCTCGCGAGGGGCCGAGCCTCGCGAGGCGGACGACGCAAAACCTCCTAGCGGCAGCCTCACTAGGCTGGCCTGCGAGGGGCGGAGAGATCAAGGCAAGGCAAACCTTGCGAGGTTCTCGTGACATGAGCCATGACGATCGAGACCAGGCAGGCGCCAGCGCGCGTAGTGTCCTTGTTTCCCCTTTGGTGCTAAGGAGGCAAGCGCAGGCGCAAAGTACCGAGGCGTCAAGTAAATGTTTCCATATCAGTGCGACAAGACCAAGACCAGCGGGACGGCAAGACGGAGGTCACCATGGAGCCCAAGGCAGCGTCACCACCAGAGCCTTTTGCAGGCGAAGACTACTTTTGTCAGGATAAGCGTACTAGCTGTCCCCTTTCAAATTGGCCGTTGTTAGCTCCCTTCCTGCTCAATATTTGAGGAGAGGACCAGGGCCTGTATAAGTAGGACTAGCCACCACCGTAGGTGGCATCTCATCTTGAGTAATCCTCACCCACACAAGTTCACAAGCACAAGAACACCTCATCCTCAGGAGGCTGTTCTTCCCCTTGTACTGTTCATCATCAGCCCAAGAGGCAATCCACCACCACCACACTGGAGTAGGGTATTACACCACAACGGTGGCCCAAACCAGTATAAATCTTGTGTCCCTTGTGTTTCATGCAAATCGAGTTTGCCTTTGAGATCTTAGCAAAGCTAGGACGTGGATCGGTAGGAGGATATCTTCGTGCGCACCCCAGTGTTCGAACCTTGAGGGTTTTTCCGGAACCCGTGATCTGACAATTTTGTCGGCGTGTTTATTTGCACTGGTGGCGATCTTTGATGCCCGTTGTATGTAATCTGCTATCTGCTTGTGCTTTATTATCATAGTGGCGAACTTTGATGCCAGTGGATGTAACATGCCGTAATTTCTTTACTATATAGTCTAGGTTTTTCCTTATTCACGATGCATCAGTTATTTTACTATATATATATATATCCTGTCTTCGCAGTAAACTAGCCAAACCGTAAAATTACGATACATAATCGGGTCGTCATGCAAATCACTATGTATGATCCGCATCATGGGCCCAGTCATCTTGGTCTGTTAACATGCCTAAATCTAAACTCGCCCACTAGTAGATTTGGGCCTTTAATAGGCTGAGTAAACCACCGGCCCTATTTTTGCAAGAAAACTCAATGGGCTTTTAGGAGGCTGAAAAGTAGGTTGGGCCTGAAACATGCCGAATAGCTCATGGGCCGGCAGCAGGCCGAAATAGACCCCGGCCCATGATTGTGCCAATCACATCACGGGCCATTAATAGGCCAAAATTCTCTCAGTCTTTGTTTGGCCCAATAAGATTATCGCCTATGAGCAGGCCAGATGCAAACTGGGCTGTAGGTAGGCCCAACTATATGACGGGCTTTTAACAGGCAGAAATAAATAGAGGGTTGAAATGTTAAACGGTCCTTTAACAGGCCGAAACTTATATCAGGTCGAATTACTAATTGGGCCTTTAGCAAGTGGGCCCAAAAGCATAGCGTCTAGTTGACGGGCCGAATCTGATATGGGCCATAATTTAGCCCAAAGCCTCTTAAAGGGCCGGATCTGATCTGGGACGTAATTTGGTCCAGAACGTGGTAGGCTTTTAACGGGCTGGATCTAATATGGGCCTTTATTAGGCCCAGAACATGGCAGGCTGTTAATGGACCAGATCAAATATGGGCCGACATTTGGCCCAAACCATGGCAGGTCATTAACGGGCCAGCCCACTAGTGTCCTCAAAATCTTGTGGGCCTTTAGCTGGGCCGGCCTAGTCGTGTCCTCAAATCTTGTGGGCCTTTAGCTGGGCCGGCCCCTTATGGTCGGCGAAATCTTGTAGGCCTTTAGCTCGGCCGGCCATTATAGTCCGCAAAATCTTGTGGGCCTTTAGTTGAGTCGGCCCATTTAACCTATATGGGCCTCTGTTGGGCCGTGCTACGTGTCGACGTATCATAGGCGCCTCCTGTCCTATAAATGGATGACATCTGTCCCAATGGTGAGCTAACACATGTTTCCTCCGGCCAATGAGAATTTTACACATGGAAAATCCTCATTGGTCCGGGCTGTTAGCGGGTTATCGGATCCAAAACCAGACCCGATAGCTTAACGGCGACCCGTTATGGTGGATGCCGCGTGTCGGTCACACTACTGGAATCAGCTACTTTGCCATCTGCCAGCTCTTTGCTGTCTGCTAGCAGACGGCAAAGAAGCCCTTTGCCATCAGCTACCCGAAAGCAGACGGCAAAGAACTGGCTGATGGCAAAGAAAGCCTTTGCCATCAGCCAGTTCTTTGCCGTCCGCTAGCTGACGGCAAAGATTCTTTGCCTTCTGCTAGCAGACGGCAAAGAGGGAGGGGGCCCCACTGAGGAGCTGGTTAAAAAAACTTAACGGGCCCCCCTCTTTGCCGTCTGCTAGCAGACGGCAAAGAGCAAATAAGCAGACGGCAAAGGGGGGCGGACGGCAAAGATTTAACATATCTAACGGCCCGCCCCCCACCCCGCGCCCTCTCTCTGTGTTTCTCTCCTCCCATACGCGCGCTGCCGCCACCACCACTCGCCGCCGCCGCGCCCCGGCCCCCCCGCGCCCCACCGCCCCGGGCCCGGCGCCGCCGCCCCGCCCCCCCTCCTCCACCGGCCCCTCGCCTCATCGCCACTGCCGCCGCCCTGCCCCCCCTCCTCCACCGGCGCCCCGTCTTAGCGCCGCCGCGCCCTGGCCCACCGCCCCCCCGCGCCCCACCGCCCTGGGCCCGGCGCCGCCGCCCCAGGCCGCCCCGCCCCCCTCCTCCACCGGCCACCTCCTCCACCGGCCCAGGTGAGCTCTACCTCTCCTCTAATTTTCCTTCTTTTTCTGTTTTTTTAGTTTTAGGTTTATGTTTAGTTTAGATTTAGTTTCAGTTTTAGTTTTAGGTTTAGTTTTAGGTTTAGGTTTAGTCTTAGTTTAGTTTTAGGTTTAGATTTAGTTTTTTCCTTTTTTCTGTTTTTTTAGTTTTAGGTTTATGTTTAGATTAGATTTCGGTTTAGTTTTAGGTTTAGTTCAGTTTTAGGAAAGAAAAAGAAGAAGAAGAAAAAAACAGGAGAGGAGGAGAAGAAGAAGAGGAAAAAGGAAAGGAGGAAGAAGAAGAGGAGGAGGAGGAGAAAAAAGAAGAAGAGGAAGAAGAAGAAAAAGAAAAAAAATAGGAGAGGAGGAGAAGAAGAACAGGAGGAGGAGAAGAAAAAAGAAGAAGAGGAAGAAGAAGAAAAAAAAACAGGAGAGGAGGAGAAGAAAAAGAGGAAAAAGGAAAGGAGGAGGAAGAAGAAGAAGAAGAAGAAGAAGAAGAAGAAGAAGAAGAAGAAGAAGAAGAAGAAGAAGAAGAAGAAGAAGAAGAAGAAGAAGAAGGAAAAAAGGAAGAAAAGGAAGAAGAGGAAGAAGAAGAAAAGGAAAAAAGACCCCGACCCGGCACCCCGACACGACACCCCGACCCCGAGACCCCGACCCCGACACCCCGACCCCGACCCCGACCCCGACCTGACCCGACACCCCGACACCGAGCCTGACCCGACACCCTGACCCCGACACCACACCCCGACCCCGAAACAACACCCCGACACCGACATGGCACTACCCCGACATCGAGACGACACCCCGACCCCCCGACCCCGAAACAGCACCCCGACCCCGACACGGCACCCCGACACCGACAGGACACCCGACCACCGACACCTCCCGAAAAGGTGTTCTTTGGCCTTCCAGAGGCCGACGGGGTCATATATTTGTGAATTATTAGTTAGGTCATATATTTTTCGATTTTGTTATGAAAAACATCATATATAATTGTGTTGATCGTGTAGTTTTAAATGTGCAGTTGTTTCATCGCTGCGAGGTTTGGTGTTCGACGACCTCGCCGTGCGTTTGACGAGCTCTACCCCTTCGTTCGTGGGTGAGCACAAATGACAAGTCCTCCTCCCCCATTAATTATTTGATCTATTCCGATGAAACTTGATAGCTAGCTAGATATGTGTCTTGAATCATCAGTATGCGTAACCAATATGTGTCTCCCGTTCGAAAGCGTCATAGTTATAAATATGCATGCATTTGCATATTTATAACCTTGATTCTTTCGAATTGTCCAACGCTATCCATGGACAACCCGAGTATGTGTAGATTGGGTTCATTTTCCCATATGCTTTGCTCCGGATCCGACGCATATATTTCGTCAGTGCCTCCCCTATTGTTCTCCGGGTACACATCCTCTCTGTTTATTGCAGAGACGTGTATCAGGAGAACAGCAGGGAGGTGCTGCCGAAATTTTGCGTCGGATCCGGAGCATAGCATGGGAAAATGAACCCAATCTACACATACACGGGTGGGATTAGGACCTATCATTACCTATTAGAGTGTAGGTTGCATGGACGTAATAAAATTGACAAAGTGGATCAACTAATGAATATATATACATGGTGAATTACATATATAATTGTTGTGTGTCCAATAGCTCTGAAAGTCAAGATGAGTGACCGTGCTTGGATGTATACCGGTCACACTGGTCAGAACAAATGGAGCGCTGAATGGTTCACAAAAACCAAGGGGTTTGTGCAAGCCGCATTTGCAAATGGCCAAAAGAAAACCTGGTGCCCCTGTTTCCGGTGCGGCAATTGGGAAAAGAGGACAGAGGCTGAAATGGGCAAACACCTGCAGAAGAGTGGTTTTACGACCGATTATACGGTGTGGACATTTCATGGTGAGTCTGCCCAACGTGACCGAGCTGAGGTGGATCGTCGTCGCACCGACGAGCATGGTACCGGGATGGAAAACATGGTGCAAGGCTATGATGATGCTCGGGATTCGGACGAGGAGATGGAGGAATCTGCAAAGGCCTTCAACGAAATGTTGGAGTCTTCGAAACGTCCGCTCCACGAGCACACTGAGCTTTGTCAGTTGGATGCCATCTCACAAGTAATGGCTCTGAAGGCTCAGTTCAACTTGGGCAGAGAATGCTATGACGCAATTATGACAGTATTTGGACGCTTTCTACCCAAAGGCCATGTAATGCCTGCAAACCTGTACCAGTCGGACAAAATCCTCCGTGCACTCAAGATGCCCTATGAGAAGATACATGCCTGTGAGAAAGGATGTGCCTTATTTAGGCTTGACTATGCGGACTTGAACTATTGTCCCATTTGCAAGTCGTCCAGGTATATTGTGGTAGACAACGGTATGGGTGAGAAGACACAGACCAAAATTCCCGTTAGTGTTCTTCGGTATATGCCAATCGTACCAAGACTTCAACGTCTTTTCATGGTCGAAGAGACGGCCAGACAGATGACATGGCACAAAACAGGCAAAAGAACCGAACTAGATGCAGATGGGAATCTAATGATGGTACACACATCGGATGGTGTTGCGTGGAAAAAGTTTGATGAATTACATGCTGACAAAGCGGCAGATCCGAGGCATCCTCGAGTCGGCATCAGCACGGATGGGTTCAGTGTGTTTGGTATGACGGCAGCCCAATACAGTTGTTGGCCCATATTTGTCTTTCCACTCAATCTCCCCCCCCCCCGGACAGATTATGCAAAGAAAGAACATTTTCCTGACGTTGATAATTCCAGGACCCAACTATCCGAGCAAAAATATGAATGTGTACATGCAGCCGCTTAAGGACGAATTGCAAGAAGCCTGGGATAATGGGTTCAAGACATACGACGCCTTTAGCAAACAGAACTTCATAATGCGTGTCTAGTACATGTACTCGACGCATGACTTGCCGGCGTATGCGCTATTCGTTGGCTGGTGTGTGCATGGAAGGTTCCCGTGCCCCACATGCAAGGGAGCTCTTGTGTTTCGTTGGCTTCAGGCCGGTCGCAAGTTTTCTTGCTTCGACATGCATAGACAGTTCCTGGATCCTCGCCATAAGTTCAGGAAAGACAAGAAGAACTTCATCAGGGGTAGAGTTGTCAAAAACTCTGCACCACCTGCATTGACAGGCCAACAGACCCTGGATCAGTTAAACGCTCTCGAGCCAGATCCACAACGTCCAGGGTACTTCAAGGGGTATAATACTAAGCACGCGTGGACTCACAAAACATGCTTATGGGATCTGCCTTACTTCAAAGACCTCCTTTGCCCACACAACATCGACGTGATGCACACTGAGAAGAATATCGCCGAGGCACTTTTTGGTACATTGTTCGGCATAGATGGGAAGTCAAAGGATAATACTAAGGCTAGAGTCGACCTGGAGGCGCTATGTGATAGGCCGTTACAAAACATGAAATAACCGAAAGGAAAGCAGAACTGGACGAAGCCAAAGGCATGGTTCAATCTTGGAAGGCCAGCTATGAGGGAAATTCTCTTGTGGGTGCAACAACAGTTGATGTTCCCCGATGGGTATGCAGCGAATCTAAAGAGGGGAGCGAATCTTGATAAACTGAAGATATTTGGTCTCAAGAGTCATGATTGGCACATATGGATTGAGCAGGTAATGCCGGTGATGTTGCGTGGCTTCATCCCTGAGGATGAATGGCTAGTACTGGCAGAACTCAGCTATTTCTTCCGTGTTCTTTGTGCGAAAGAACTATCGCCTGGCGTGCTAGAAGAAATGGAAGAGTTGGCGCCGGAGCTGATCTGCAAGTTAGAGAAGATCTTTCCACCGGGCTTCTTTAATCCAATGCAGCATTTGATTTTGCATCTCCCGACCGAGGCAAGATTGGGGGGGCCCGTGCAAAATCGTTGGTGCTACCCAACTGAGAGGATGCAGAAGACGCTTCCAGAAAAATGTAAAAATAAACGTAGAATTGAAGCATCGATGGCTGAGGCATTCATCACAGAGGAGGCGGCAAACTTCGTAACAGCGCACTACGAAGCCAAAAATCGTCATTTGCATAATCTGAAGCCTCGGTACAATGCTGACGAGCCTAAAAAGGGTGCATCCAACCTCAGCCTATTCAAAGGGAATCTCGCACCAGCTAGTGTTTCACATCCAGTATCTTTGGATAACAAAGAATGGCGGACCATTTCGTTGTATATCTTCAACAACCTGATAGAAGTGCGGCCGTACATCGAGTAAGTTCTCGGTACATTGTTTCGCAACTTCTATTTCCTTTGAGCTACTCTTATTCCTGGATATGTCATACAGTCGATACGTCACCATATTCTCATATGGAGCGGAGATCCAAAAGGATTCCGTCGAAGAGTATGAGCTTCTCGCAAAGCAAGGAGGTGGCTATCCCGGTTTCATCTCTTGGTTCAAACAAACGGTAATTTCTATTAGAGAATTTCATATCATTCGCTAATTTGTGCATAATGCAACAATCCTTTCATATTAAACTTGTAGGCTAATTCAGAGTCTATGGACGCCGAATTGAGACAAGTCGCTAATGGTTTTGACTATAAGGTCCGTTCATTTGACAAGTACGACTTCAACGGGTATCGCTTTCGTACCTATGGCAAAGAGCTATCTATGGCTGACCGAAAGTCAACAAATTGTTGTGTATCTGCTATCGGCAAAGGAGGTACCGAGTATTATGGGAGAGTTGAAGCAATTTATGAACTTCTGTTCTATGGTGAAAATCCACCGAATGTCGTAGTCTTCAAATGTTATTGGTTTCAGCCGAAGGAGACTAGAAGGACTCATGAACATGTAGGGCTAGTTGAAATCAACCAAAGCACTCATTTAGATGTTCCTGATGTCTATATTATGGCTCAACAGGCGACCCAAGTATTCTATCTACCGTGGGCCTGCCAAACTAATCCAAATCCGAAAGGTTGGGATGTCGTTTATGAAGTGCCGCCACGTGCTAGACTTTCTCCCCCAAAGGAAGAGTATTATGAACCTCACATTAACCCAGACACATATGAAGGAGAATTCTTCCAAGAGACACGTCTTTCCAAAAAGCGTTTCAAGAACCGCTATACTTCACCCCAAAACATTGAAGTAGACAACGACAATGAATCCGACATCACCCCAGAGGAGGAACAAGAAGAGCCGGAACAAGAAGAGGTTACTGCTGCGGATGACCTGTCAATGCTTGACCGATTACGTCAAGGTGGCCTTGCACATGTTGATGCCAATGAACCCTATGAGCCCGTCATTGATTATAGTGATGATGATGATTATGCATTTATTGATGATACTGATCGAGATTATTAGTAGTGTCAGGTATTACATTTTTTTATGTTGTACTTGATGATGATACACTTAAGTGATACACATATTATTATTCATGTCGGTCTTTTTTTATGTTGTACTAATTTCGTTTACTGTTTGTCATGGCAGGTGTTGAAAGATGGTGGGCGCTGGTCGGGAGCGTGGTCTGAGGTCTTCCATTCCAGACGCACCTCTCCGCCGAGCGTTGCTGGACAGTATGGCCACACCGCCGGGCCCTTCTTCGTCGACCGTGGTGCCCAACAGGGGACGAGGTAGGAAGAGAGGAGGTGGGGCACGTGGTCGTGGGAGAGGAGGTAGGGTGACTGCTACGGCGCCTTCCTCGCCGCCACCCCCAGCCGTTTCACCCGAGCACATGACTGCTAGGGTGGACTCGTCCGAGGAGGAGGCTACACGGACTCTGGTCCACGAGCCTCCGGTCCATGGGACTTGGGCCCATGAGCACGTGAGCCACGAGAGTTCGGCCCACGTGACCCCGGAGGAGCACACGTCCGGATGGGGTACCTGGCCGGATCAGCCCGAGGAGCCGAGTGGCCATGCTGATGATGGCGGGGAGCCGACTGATCTTGAGGAGGAGGGGGGCACCGTCTACCAGCGTGGTGCTACACGGCTCCCGTCCGTGCCGGTGACCCGCGAGCAGAGGTGGTTGATTTTCCCTGATGGGGAGAGGTACGTAAGTGCATTTAATATTTTTGTACCTTGTGCATTCACGTTTTTTCAAATAACTAATGCGTTGGCCTTGTCATGCTGCAGGGGTTGGGACCACCATCATAGTGTCCGCCGGCCCAACTCCGTCCTTGGAGTTCTTTGCCGGCAAAACTTCCCGGGGTTTGTCACGTTGCCTGGTGAGGGTCGGCTTCCAGAGCTTGGATTGAGCTGGGAGCACTACGTGGCTGCCCCGGCCCCGCCGGATGAGATTATCGACGGTGTCGTGCGCAACACGAGGGCAGACATGGTGATCAGAAAGTTCTGGGTAATTTCTCCTTTACACATTTAAAAATATTCAACTAGCTAGTTATTAATTGTACTAATCAATATTGTCTCATTTGATTGCAGACATTCTACAGGTGTGAGGAGGGATACGAGGAGGACGCAGCACATGTTATCGAGAACGTCTGCAAGCGCCTACTCCAGAACTTACGACACGAGGCTCGGGTGCAGGCTGTTCGAGACTACTACGCCTTGCGTGGTATCAAGAAGACCAAGCCGGCGTGCCGCGATAAGTTCCTGAGTAAGGAGCAGTACATGAAGGTAATTCTTAAGGCCTTCTATACTTAAGTTCCTTCATTTAGTAATTCTTAGCCATAGCGCTCAAGTTTCTATTTGCTAACTTAGGCGCCTCCGAGATGGTGTGCGGATCGGATGGATTGTTGGGAGGTGTTGGTCGATGAGTGGTGCTCACAACGATGGCTAGCCCTCCACAACGAGGCCAAGGACAAACGTGCCCAAATGGAAGGTGTGCCACACCATCAAGGCAGCTCCAACTTATATCAGTTCGGGCGCAACTGGGTATGTGGTTTGCTTCATGATTCATGCAATTCATTCATCATGCTAGCGTGAGCCCTTTAATTACTAATTTTCATTGTTTCTCTCTTTCAGGCACGCTACAACAAGGCGGATAAGGTGCCAGAGGTGTACGACCTGTATGCCATGGCCCACACTGCCTCTTTCAAGAAAGTCAAGGCTTTCTCTCAGTCTGACCTCGATGATGCAAACAACTTCACCAACATCTCCTCCCACAACAAGCTCGTGAGATATACAGATGAGGGGAAGGCGAGGAAAGGGGAGGACTTTAACCCGAGCCAGGGTCCCATTGATCCAGAGCTGTTGATGATATCTGGTGGCGGGAGGTCCCATGGCTCCATAGCCATTGGAGATGGACTTATCCGTTGTCCTAGCACTCTCCCGGAGATCAAGGCGCGCTAGTCGAGCTCCGCTCCTGAGATAAGGCCTCGTGAATGGCCAGTGCAACTCGCCATCAAGGTTAGTGATACGTACTCAGTTATCTTTCTCCATTACATTGTGTGTGCTTCCATCAATGATTACAAATGGTCATGTGAGTGGTGTTGCAGGCTGCTATACAGAGTGAGAGAGATAGAGCAGAGAAACTTCTGGCGGAGGCGGCGGAGAGGCAGCGGGAGTTGGAGGAGAGGACGACAAAGATGATGGAGGAGGAGAGGGCACGGAATGACATGCAGGCAAGGGCCATGTACGAGCTCCTTGTGGTAAGTTTCTTCTGCAGATTAGCCAAAACATTCATGTAGTGTTTGTCTCATTACTAACTAGTATGACTGAGTCGTCAAAACCAAACGTGCAGTCTGTGTGCGAGAAGACAGGTCAGACCGCTCCGCCGATGCCAGTGATTGCTCCTGGGACCACGGTGAGTTTTATTTGAATGGACATTACTTGCTAGTCTTAACATTTGAGTGTCATCATGCTAACAAGACATTGGAAATGATCTTGGGTGCAGCGTAACTCCAGACAAGCATCGCACGATCCTTCTCCAGCTACCGACACGAGCCACCCCGCTCCTACACCTCCTACATCTTGGTAAGTTTATCTAGTGTTTTGCTTAACACATGCATAAAGACCTAGACTTAGCTTTATTTCCTCCAATGCTTACCATAATGACCTAGACTTAGCTTCTTCACCTCCAAAATGACTTAATAAGCTTACTGACCTCCAAAACCATCCATTTTACCTAAGTTAGCTCTAAAACGATCTGTACTTAGCTTACTTATGTCAAAAATTGCATAATTAGCTTAGTTAGCTTATAGACGATCCATTTTACCTTAGTTAGCTCTAAAATGACCCATTTTACCTAGGTTAGCTTATAAATGATCCAGTTCATCCAAGTTAGCTCAAAAATGACCCATTTTACCTACATTAGCTCCTAAATGATCCATTTTACCTACGTTAGCTTTAAAACGACCCATTTCACCTAGGTTAACTCCAAAATGACCAATCTTACCTAGGTTATCTCATAAACGATCCATTTCAACTAATTTAGCTCATAAACGATCCATTTCACCTAGGTTACCTAAAAAACGATCCATTTCACCTAAATTAGCTCTTAAATGAGCCATTTCACCTAGGTTAGCTCAAAAAGATCCATTTCAACTAAATTAGCTCATAAATGATCCATTTCACCTAAGTTAGCTCAAAAACGATCCATTTCAACTAAGTTAGCTCATAAATGATCCATTTCATCTAAGTTAGCTAAAAAAGATCCATTTCACCTTAGTTACCTGAAAAACGATCCATTTGACCTTAGTTAGCTCATAAACGACCCATTTCAACTAAGTTAGCTCATAAATGATCCATTTCACCTTAGCTAGCTCATAAACGACCCATTTCAACTTAGTTAGCTCATATATGATCCATTTCACGTAAGTTAGCTCATAAATGACATACTCTTCTTGTTCTAGTCTTCTTCTTGTTCTACTCTTCTTGTTCTAGTCTTCTTCTTGTTCTACTCTTCTTCTTGTTCTACTCTTCTTGTTCTAACTTTCTTATTTTTCATTTTGCAGAGTTCATTCACTTGACGAAAGCTTGCATAGATGGAGTGCTCCTTATCCCTTTCTCTGTTTCTTTTGTATTGTTGAACTATGCATGTATCGTTGGATGAAACTATTGTAATATATATGGTTGGATGCCTCTATGTTGAACTTGTTATGTATGATGGAACTATGCATGTAATATATATGGTTGGATGATGAAGTTATGTGTTGGATATCTTATATGTTTGCTCTGTAATGGCCTTTTGAAATATATCTATATATGTCATCTATATTTGTGATGAAAATTGTTGGATTTAATAAAAAACAGATAAAAGAGCCAATATGCAGGCTCTTTGCCGTCTGCCACCGACGGCAATGGGCTCTTTGCCGTCTGCCGCGGACGGCAAAGAAGGCACGTGGCATCCAGCTGTGCTTCCTAGGAGCTGACCCGTTTGGTCAGTTTGCCTACAGTGGCAGACGGCAAAGACATTGCCATCAGTGGCAGACGGCAAAGAACCTGCCATGTAGTGACGTGTAGATGACATCATACGGCGGACGGCAAAGACACTAGAAAGATTGCCATCAGCGACGGACGGCAAAGGCCTGCCGTTAGCCACTTAACGGACTGACAGCGCAATTATTGCCGTCCGCCTTCTTTGCCGTCTACCGCGCTCTCTTTGCCGTCTGCGGCAGACGGCAAAGACTTTGCCATCAGTAGCAGACGGCAAAGTAGCTGTTTACCGAAGCCTACTTTGCCGGAGCCTTTTGCCATCTGCGGCTGACGGCAAAGGCCTTTGCCGTCCGCCGTTCATGCCTTTCCCGTCCGCCGTGGCAGACGGCAAAGTAGCTGATTCCTGTAGTGTCACCCTTGACGAAAGCACTTCCATGACGCGCCATTTATCGTCATGGAAGTGGACACTTTAGTGATGATAATTTTGGTAATGTCATGGAACACTTCTACGACAGCACAAGTATGACTATCTTGATTTTGTCATAAAATCGCCATGGATGTACATGCATGAAGAAAACGTGACCTACTGTGACAAAAACGTATCATCATGGAAGTGTATTTTTTGTAGTGTATCTTCTATAATGGACTAACCGATGCTTCTAGGGACTTCCTAGATAGTTGTGATGGTTGTGTTTTCAGGGAACAAACTATTGCTCAAGCTGAAGAATTATTGAATAACATATTGAAAAATTATGATGATTGGACTCTTCCTGAACCACCGGCTAAACCCACTCCGAAGAAGAGGGGTATATTATATCTCTGTCCTAAAGATATGCAAGAAGCAAATAAATCTATGAAGGAAAAAGGTATTAAAGCTGAGGACGTTAAAAATTTACCTCCTATTGAAGAAATACATGGGCTTAATACACCACCACTGCCTAAGGTGGTAGAGGTAAATTCTCTTATGAAATTCAACGAAAATGATAATCCTCACAATATGCTTCCTAGTCAATGCCTTTATGAGTTTGAAAACTACATTAGAAAACAAGACCACTTCAATGCAAATGTTATGAAACAATTGAAATACAATTCTGATATGATTTCTCGATTGAGTGACTTGTTATTTAGAATTTCAAATGATGTTAGAGGTGTTGGAAAACATGCTTCTGTGGTTCAAATTCAGTTAGAACTAGTTGCTAAATCACAAAGAGAATTACTTGATGAAATGAATAACAATATGCATGACTTTGTTGTTAGAGTTGCAACTAGAGGAGGTAAAATGACTCAGGAACCACTTTATCTTGAGGGACACCCAAAAATAATTAAACAAGACTCACAAAGAAATAACACTAGTGCACCTAGTCCTTCTAAAAATAAAAATAAGAAGAAAAATGATACGACTTTGCATGCTTCTAGTGAACCTGAAATAGAGAAACCTCCTGATAATGAAAATGAAATTTCTATCTTTGATGCTGAAACTCAATCTGGTAATGAACATCCACCCAGTGATAATGAAAAAGATAATGCAGATGTTCATGAAGATGCTCAACCAAATAATGGAAAAGAATCAGATAATGATGTTGAGATAGAACCACGTGTTGATCTTGATAACCCACAACCTAAAAATAAAAGGTATGATAAAAGAGACTTCATTGCCAGAAAACACGGTAAAGAAAGAGAATAGTGGGTTCAAAAACCTATGCCTTTTGCACCCAAGTCAACTAAAAAGAATGACGATGAAGAATTTGAACGCTTTGCTGAAATGCTGAGGCTAGTCTTTTTGCGTACTCACTCGATTGATATCTTGAAAATGCCTCCTTATGCAAAGTATATGAAAGACATCATCACTAATAAGATAAAAATACCAGAAGCTGAAATCTCCACTATGCTTGCTAATTATACTTTCAAAGATGGAGTACCTAAAAAACATGGAGATCCGAGTATACCAACTATAACTTGCTCCATCAAAAAGAATTATGTGAAAACTGCTTTGTGTGATTTAGGAGCTGGTGTTAGTGTTATGCCTTTCTCTTTATATAAAAGACTTGACTTGAATAAACTCACACCTACTAAAATATCTTTGCATATGGCTGACAAGTCAACTGCCATACCTATCGGTATCTGTGAGGATGTGCCCGTTGTTGTTGTTAATGTTACTATTTTGACTGACTTTGTTATACTTGAGATGCCCGAGGACGACAACATGTCAATTATCCTTGGTAGACCCTTCTTAATTACTGTAGGGGCTGTTATTGATTGCAATAAAAGCAAGGTCACTTTTCATATTAATGGTAATGAGCATACGGTGCACTTTCCGAAGAAACAATTCCAAGTGAATGGTATTAATGTTATTGAAAAATCTCCGACGATCACTATTGGAAGTTTTCAAATACCTCTACCTATAGTCAAAAAGAAATATGAAATGCTTATTGTTGGGGACATGCATATTCCCATTCAGGTAACTTAGTGATTTATGAAAATTCTTCGGTTTCATGCTCACCGAAAGTGGTTGTTAATAAGACCCGATCAACCTTATTAATGAATCATTTTTTAGCCGTATGAAGTTGATGAACTTAGTAAGCACTACCTTCTGTCCTTACTTTTTGTATTCTGTTTTTATTAGTTAAATAAATTAAAATGCCATGTTTTGCCTGTTTTTATTAGTTAAATAAATTAAAATGCCTTGTTTTGCCTGTTTTTATTAGTTAAATAAATTAAAATGCCATGTTTCGCCTGTTTTGCCTGTTTTCTGAAAAATTTACACGATTTTTTTCTGAATATTTCTGAATTTTTGGTGCAAATAATACCAGAGGGAGGTGCACCAGGTGGGCACAACCCACTTGGGCGCGCCAGGACCCCCAGGCGCGCCCTAGTGGGTTGTGGTCCCCACGTGGGCCCTCTCACTTATCTCTTTAGCCCGCATCATCACATACCTCCGGAAAAAATCCTCATTGCTCTCTCTCCCGTGTTCTTGAGCTCAAACCCGCAGATTTCGATCTCTTTGCTCGAAGCTCCATTCTGAAATAGTTTCAGGGGATTGTTGCTTGGTATGTGACTCCACCGTTTGTCCAATTAGTTAGTGGTTTATACTTTGAATAATTAGCTACTCTTGGTGCTGCTGTAGATGTACTTGCATGTTGAATTCTTAGTGTTCTAAGTAGTTTGAATGCTTGTTATGGCCTCTATGTATCCCTATGAGTAGTTGCTATCAATTTTGTGAAGTTTAATTGAGAAAATTTTGTGAACTAAAAATTCAGATTTTTGTTCATAGGAAAAATTGTACGTGGACATGAATATCTTCAGGAAGTTTGGCTCTAAGAAGAACTCCAAGAGGGTTATTGGGGAGTCTTCTAATAGTGATCTCCACCCTCGAAGGTTGGCGGAGGTACGGCCGTGTGAATGGCCGCACACCCCGTTCTTGCAAGAGGCTGGGATTCTTCCAGAGTTCATGCAATATATTGCTAATGCCGGCCTCACCGACTTCATCGCAGATGAGTGTGACCAACACCAAATCCTCACAAACATCTTTGTTCAAAGTTTTACTTTCCTGCCTAGGAATAATCCTTCTGAAGTGAGCTTTGACTTATAAGTTGAAAACCATCAGATACCACTTACTGAATTTTGTGACATATGCATGATCTCGTCTGATGGGAGCTTGGCTGAGCCTAGGCCGGCCGAGTTTGAGGCCTTTTATCGCACTTTGACAGTGGGCGGTGAGAGAGGAGTGTCAGCCATCACTGTCGCTGGCTTACATTTTCCTGTTGTTCATTACTTTGCACTTTTTATTACCAAATGCTTGCTTGCTAGGGAGAAGGAGGGTGCACTTAGTTCACCAGACCTTGCTATTTTACGTCGTGCACTTGAGGGCGACAACACACATAGCTTGGGAGCTATCATGGCTCGTCACCTACATCATAGTAAATCCCAAGGTAAAATACATGGTGGGATTTTTGCCACTCATTTGGCAGCTCAATTCAATGTTGAGATATGCCCTCATGATTATCCTGTGACCAAGGTTTACCTAGACCGCACCACCATGGATCACCACCATTTTACTGATATCGAATCTCCTAACATCCCTATTCCATATAACCTGGTTTTTAGTGTGAGGACTCATGATGTTAATCCATTGCCTGCTCCTGCTTTGTTTGATTCTGTTGCCAGGGGCGGATGTAGGATTATGTCGGAGGACATCATCGCCTACCGGAACGCCCAGGCTGCAGCGGAAGCAGCACAGGAACCTCAGCAGTGGGATGAGCGAATGCCTGCTCCTCAAGATCCCTACTGGCATCCAAGGTACTGACTGACTACCAAGCTAGGTCAAAAGCCTAAGCTTGGGGGAGTACATGTTTCTCACCGACATTATATTCATGTTCACATATACCATTCCATCTATCGGTGTTCACACTTTTTGATTGTATCATCCATGCTTAGATTTATTTGCTTGCTTTCTTCTTGTGTGTTTGAAAAACTTTAGAAAAACCAAAAAAATTAGGTGTAGTAATTTACTTTCCATGCATGCTTAGTAGTAGCACTAAAAAGAAAACCCAAAAAGATTTCCTTGTTCTTTTTTTGCTTGTTGGAATCTTTCCCATGTAAATAGTTTTTCTTGTTTTTGCTTTCTCCTTGTATTTTCTTGTTCAAGAAAACCAAAAACTCCAAAAATATTTCGGTGTGTTTCTCTGAGTTTCTTTTCTTTTTATTCGAGTCTTACCGAGGAGAAGACCACGATGAAAATGTTGAGTGGCTCTCATATGAATAATTGTTGAACTAATAAGAGCACATTTTACCTTGTCTTCTCCTGTTGAATAAAATGTTTTGCAGATTCCAGCTTAATTAGTCCATGGCACTCTTGCACTATTATTATTTTCATATCATTCGGTCATGCAAGTGAAAGGCAATAATGATGATATTTGATGAATTAGCAGTGGCAGGGAGAAACTGGTATGAACTCGACTTGTTCTGTTTGTGTAAATATGTTTAACCTAGTATCCAGGCTTCAGCACGTTATGATTAAACATGTTTGCAATGGCAATTAGAGATTATAGTTTCTCATGCCATGCATTAGTAGCTAGGAGTGGATAATGATTTATCTTAGATATCAACATAGCGTAAAATGATTGTGATGTAGTATGATGATATGATATCCTCCTGTGAATGTTCGAGTGGCTTGACTTGGCACATGTTCATGCATGTAGTTGAATCAAAACCAACATAGCCTCTGTGATATTTATGTTCTTGGTGTTCATATCCTACTCATGCTAGTGTCCAATGTTACTTATGCATAATGCATGGTTATGATCATTGTTGCTCTCTAGCTGGCGGCTTCTTAATCTAATTGCTAGCCTTCGCCTGTACTAAGTGGAAACTCTGCTTGTACATCAAAAACCTTGAACCCAATTCCAGATGAGTCCACCGTACCTACCTATATACAGTATTACCCTACCGTCCTAAGTAAATTTGCATGTGCCACCTCTAAAAACTTCTAAAAATTATCCTTTTTGTGTGCCTGGATCGTTCATGGAACGACAGGAGGTGGTCGGTATCTTCCATGCTAAGCGGGTTATTCTTAGGTCGAGTGTTTATTCACTCGCCATCGCACGAGAAAAGGGCGGTAATAGGGATTCCCAGTCCCGAACTCAAAAATGCAAATAATTAAACAAAACTCCCCTGGGATTGATGTTAGTATGGACAGCACCCGTTGTTTTGGACAAGCCGTGGAGTGTGATTGATGGTGGAGGGGGAGTAAACCTTTACTTTTATCGCTTGGGAACCACCACTAGCGTGCTTAGCATGGAAGATGTTGATAACTGGTAGTCGTGAAGTGAATAAGAAGGGTGCATGTCTCAAAATATCATTTATCTCTATTTTAAAAATTGAGTTGTGGCACCTCTGCAAATCACTACTTCCCTCTGCGAAGGTACTTTCTATTTACTTTTATGTTGTGTCATCAACTTCTTAAACAAGCGCCAGAAACTGAGAGAGCACAGTTGTCATGATTTATGCATTGTGTATAGCTAATGTTGGGTGCATCATGACTGGATCTTTTCTACCATGAATTTCAATGTTTATTCTCTGCTTGAACTTTGGAGGTGCTATGCATTTATGTTTTGGCGGTATCAAAAAGGGCTAGTGAGATACCACTATTGTCATATGATATCATGGTTGTTTTGACAACGTGTTGCCGTTCGAGATATCTTATTATTGCTCGCTAGCTGATTATGTCATTGATATGAGTTAATATAATCTTTAAATGTTATTGTTGACATGGTTAGTTATAATGTTGGCTGAAAACCTGGGTGTTGTTTAAGCCTGTTTATGCAAACAAGAGCAAAAGAGTTCGTAAAAGTTTTTATTTCCCACTTTCAGTTTATCAACTGAATTTCTTGAGGACAAACAAAGCTTTAAGCTTGGGGGAGTTGATACGTCTCCAATGTATCTACTTTTTCTCACGCTTTTCCTCTTGTTTTGGACTATAATTTGCATGATTTGAATGAAACTAACCCTGGACTGACGGTGCTTTCAGCAGAACTAACATGGTGTTGTTTTGTGTAGAAATAAAAGTTCTCTGAATGAAACGAAACTTTGCGAGGAATTTTTATGGAATAAAAGAGAAATACTGAAGCCAAGACCCACCAGAGAGGGGCCACTGGGTGGGCACAACCCACCAGGGCACGCCCCCCTCTCCTGGCGTGCCCAGGTGGGTTGTACCCACCTGGTGGGCCCGCAGACGATCCCCCTGATACTATAAAATCACATTATTCCAGAAAATAATCAGGGAGAAAAAA
This sequence comes from Triticum urartu, assembly GCF_003073215.2. Lineage (NCBI taxonomy): Eukaryota > Viridiplantae > Streptophyta > Magnoliopsida > Poales > Poaceae > Triticum > Triticum urartu. The sequence continues at coordinate 589,712,949 of NC_053024.1, read as the reverse complement.
TTATCATGTTCCACGAGACGGAGCCACCGCCAAGCCCTGTTCTTCCTCGGGAGGGCAGATCTGGAGTCCGTTTGGGGCTCCAGAGAGGGGGATCTTCATTCTTCGTCATCACCAACCCTTCTCCATCGCCAATTCCATGATGCTCCTCATTGGGAGTGAGTAATTCCTTTGTTGGCTCGCTGGTTGGTGAGGAGTTGGATGAGATTCATCATGTAATCGAGTTAGTTTTGCTATGCTTGATCCCTAGTATCCACTATGTTCTTAGATTGATGTTGCTATGACTTTGCTATGCTTAATGCTTGTCACTTTGGGCCCGGGTGCCATGAACTCAGATCTAAACCGTTTATGAATTCATCATTATATCCATGTTTTAGATCCGATCTTGCAAGTTATAGTCACCTACTACGTGCTATGATCTGACAACCCTGGAGTGACAACAACCGGGCCCACTCTCGTTGAAGACTGTAGTTTGAGGAGTTCATGTATTCACTATTTGTTAATGCTTTGCTCCGGTTCTCTATTAAAGGGAGGCCTTAATATCCCTTAGTTTCCAATATGGACCCCGCTGCCATGGGAGGGTAGGACAAAAGATGTCATGCAAGTTCTCACGTATGACTATTTACGGAATACATGCCTACATTATATCGATGAACTAGAGCTAGTGCCGTATCGCCCTAGGTTATAACTGTTACATGATGAATATCATCCAACAAGACACCGATCCAATGCCTATGAATTTATCCTATATTGTTTCTACTAAGTTACTATTGCTATCATCACTGTTACACTTGCTACAAAATACTGCTATCACTATTACCGTTACCATTGCTGCTATCACTATTATCAAAACTATCATATTACCGTGCTACTGATTACTTGCTGCAGATAATTAATGTCCAGGTGTGGTTGAATTGACAACCCAGCTGCTAATACCTTCAAATATCCTTTGGCTCCCCTTGTGTCGAATCCATAAATTTGGGTTGAATACTCTACCCTCGAAAACTGATGTGATCCCCTATACTTGTGGGTTATCAAATGTTCTATTGGTTCACTTGATGTATGTTTTGGCACTCAACTCACGGATTCCCGAGGTGAGATTGGGGTAATCTACGCATAAGGGTTGATGCATGTTTTCATCCTACATTCTCTGATAGAAACTTTGGAGTGACTCTTTGTTGGACGTTGAAGGGTTGTTATTTGATCAAACTATGTTATCATTGATAGAGAATTTGCAGTAGTGAAAGTATGAACCATGGGCCTTGTTTCCAAGCATTGCAATACCGTTTTTGCTCACTTTTGTCACTTCCTACCTTGTTTTTTATATTTTCAGATTACAAAAACCTATATCTACTATCCATACTACACTTGTATCACCATCTCTTCGCCGAACTAGTGCACCTATACAATTTACCATTGTATTGGGTGTGTTGGGGACACAAGAGACTCTTTGTTATTTGGTTGCAGGGTTGTTTGAGAGAGACCATCTTCATCCTACGCCTCCCACGGATTGATAAACCTTAGGTCATCCACTTGAGGGAAAATTTGCTACTGTCCTACAAAACTCTGCGCTTGGAGGCCCAACATGAGTCTACAAGAAGAAGGTTGTGTAGTAGACATCAGTCACCGCGTCGTCGTGTTGCCGGAACTCATCCACTACCTCGCTGTCTTGCTGGATCAAGAAGGCGCGGATGTCACCGAGCTGAATGTGTGCTGAACACGGAGGTGCCATACGTTCGGTACTTGATCGGTTCGATCGCGAAGAAAGTTCGACCACATCAACTACGTTATCAAACGCTTCCGCTTACGGTCTATGAGGGTACGTAGACACACTCTCCCCTCTCGTTGCTATGCACCTTGATATATCTTGCGTGGGCGTAGAAATTTTTTGTTTTCCATGCACCATTTCCCAACAGTTGCAACCGAGCCAGGTCTATGCGTAGATGATATGCACGAGTAGAACACAAAGAGTTGTGGGCGGTGATAGTCATACTGCTTACCACCAATGTCTTATTTTGATTCGGCGGTATTGTGGGATGAAGCGGCCCGGAACAACCTTATATGTCCACGCACATGACACCGGTTCCACCGATTGACATGTAACTAGTTTTGCATGAAGGTGGATGGCGGGTGTGTGTTTCTCCTACTTTAGTTGAATCAAATTTGACTGCAACCAATCCTTGAACAAGGCTAAAACAACAAACTTGATGAATCAAAATTGTGGTTTTTGTGTAGGTAAGAACGGTTCTTACTAGAAGCCCGTAGCAGCCACCTAAAACTTACAACAACAACAAAGTAGAAGACGTCTAACTTGTTTTTGCAGGGCATGCTGTGATGTGATATGATCAAGACATGATGTGATATATGTTATTGTATGAGATGATCATGTTTTGTAATTTATCAGCAACCAGCAGGAGCCTTATGGTTGTCTCTTTATTGTATGAAGTGCAAACGCCATGTAATTGCTTTACTTTATCACTATGTGTTAGCAATAGTTGTAGAAGCAATAGTTGGCGAGATGACCCCGACACTACGATGGAGATCAAGGTGTCGAGCTGGTGATGATGGAGATCATGATGATGCTTTGGAGATGGATATCAAAAGCACAAGATGATGATGGCCATATCATGTCACATATTTTGATTGCATGTGATGTTTATCTTTTATGCATCTTGTTTTGCTTAGAACGACAGTAGCATTATAAGACGATTCCTTCACTAAATTTCAAGATAAAAGTGTTCTCCCCGAGTATGCACCGTGGCCAAAGTTCATCGTTTCGAAGCACCACATGATGATCGGGTGTGATAGACTCTACGTTCACATACAATGGGTGTAAGCCAGATTTACACACGCGGAATACTTGGGTTAAACTTGACGAGCCTAGCATGTACAAACATGGTCTCGGAACACTGGAGACCAAAAGGTCGAACATGAGTCATATAGTAGATATGATCAACATGAAGATGTTCACCATTGAAGACTACTCCATCTCACGCGATGATCGAACATGGTTTAGTTGATATGGATCATGTGTCACTTAGATAACTGGAGTGAAGTTGATTTAAGTGGGAGTTCATTAGTAATTTGATTATTTGAACTTAATTTATCATGAACTTAGTCCTGATAGTATTTGCATATCTATGTTGTGGATCAATAGCTCGCGATGTAGGTCCCCTATTTTGATATGTTCCTAGAGAAAACTAAGTTGAAAGATGATAGTAGCAATGATGCGGAATTGGTCTGTGATCTGAGGATTATCCTCATTGCTGCATAGAAGAATTATGTCCTTGATGCACTGCTAGGTGATAGACCTATTGCAGGAGCAGATGCAGATGTTATGAATGTTTGGCAAGCTCGATATGATGACTACTTAATAGTTTAGTGTGCCATGCTTTACGGCTTAGAACCGGGACTTCAAAAATGTTTTGAACGCCACAGAGCATATGAGATGCTCAAAAAGCTGAAATTGGTATTTCAGACTCATGCCCATGTTTAGAGGTATGAGTTCTCTGACAATTAATTTGCCTACAAGATGGAGGAGAATAGCTCAGCCAGTGAGCATGTGCTCAGAATGTCTTTGTACTACAATCGCTTCAATCAAATGGGAGTTAATCTTCCAGAAAAGATAGTGATTGACAGAGTTCTCGAGCCACTATCACCAAGCTACTAGAACTTCATGATGAACTAGAATATGCAAGGGATGACGAAAATGATTCTCGAGCTCTTCGTGATGCTGAAATCGGCGAAGGTAGAAATCAAGAAAGAGCATAACAAGACCACTAGTTTCAAGAAAAGGGCAAGGGAAGAAAGGGAACTTCAAGAAGAATGGCAAGCAAGTTGCCACTCCCGTGAAGAAGCCCAAAGCTAGACCTAAGCGTGAAACTGAGTGCTTCTACTACAAAGGGAATGGTCACTAGAAGTGGAACTACCCCAAATACTTGGCAGATAAGAAGTATGGCAAAGTGAAAAAAGGTATATTTGGTATACATGTTATTGATGCATACCTTAGAAGTATTCGTAGTAGCCCCAGGGTATTTCATACTGGTTCAGTTGCTAATATTAGTAACTCGAAATAGGAGTTGCAGAATAAACAGAGACTAGTTAAGGGCGAGGTGACGATGTGTGTTGGAAGTGGTTCCAAGGTTGATACGATCACCATCGCACACTCCCTTTATCTTCATGATTAGTGTTGAGCCTAAATAAATGTTATTTGGTGTTCGCGTTGAGGTTGAACAAGATTAGATCATGTTTATTGCAATACGGTTATTCATTTAAGTCAGATAATCATTGTTGTTCTGTTTACATGAATAACATCTTCTATGGTCATACACCCAATGTAAATGGTTTATTGAATCTTGATCGTAGTGATACACATATTCATAATATTGATGCCAAAATTTGATAGTGATAGTGGAACATACTTGTGGCACTGACGTTTCGGCATATTGGTGTAAAGCGCATGAAGAAACTCCATGCGAATGGACTTTTGGAGTCAGTTGATTATGAATCATTTGGTACTTGCGAGCCATTACTCATGGGCAAGATGACTAAAACTCTGCTCACCGGAACAATGGAGAAGGCTAATGAATTATCGAAAATAATACATACCGATGTATGCGGTTCAATGAGTGTTCAAGCACGCGGTGGGTATCGTTATTTTCTGACCTTCGCAGATGATTTGAGTAGGTATGGGTATATCTGCTTGATGAAACACAAGTCTGAAACATTTGAAAAGTTCAAAGAATTTCAAAGAATTTTCTGACCTTCACAAATGATTTGAGTAGGTATGGGTATATCTGCTTGATCAAATCTTGTAACCCCTATATTCATCAAAGTCAATCAAGCAGGAAGTAGGGTATTACCTCCATTAAGAGGGCCCGTACCTGGGTAAACATCTTGTCCCCTGCCTCCTATTACCTTCGATCCTCAGACGCATAGATCGGGACCCCCTACCTGAGATCGGCCGGTTTTGACACCGACATTGGTGCTTTCATTGAGTTCCACTGTGCCGTCAGCAGAAGGATTGATGGCTCGTTTGATCGTCAATAATGATGCTATTTCCAAGGCGACCTTCCTCCCTAGTCAACTTTTTGTAGTTGACGGCTTCACTTTGCATGCCGACTCAGTTGGTCGCCTCGAGCAGTTTGATAGCTACGGCCCCGGTCATCAGATCAGATTCGGGAGCCTGAATTATGTCACTGATATCCGAGGAGACTTGATCTTTGAAGGGTTCATGACCTCGACCACCACTCTGGACTTAGATCTAGAGCAGACTACCAGGTCCGAAGATGGGAGTTTCGAGCCCATCGGACTCTCTACAATTATGGAGCTTACTACCACATATCCCGAGGGGACTGTGTCATCGGCAAGCCCGGAGTCGAACCGGATTCCCCTCACCATTGGAAAGTCGGACTCATCCCCAGATACCAGCTCCGAACTCCCGGGTCCACGTCACGCGAGCATGGCAAGGAGACTCCTGTCCGGCCTAGCTCCACGGACTCTCGTTCCCCCGTCCCAACCTCACTCTTAAACGAGGCTTTGGACTTAATTTGATCCCTCGCTATCAAAGAGGAATCACTTCTAAACTATGCCCAGCCCGGTCTAGGGGCTCAGAGCGGGGAATTTTGCGTCCCACCCACCACCCACTTCATAGCCACTGTCGAGGACTTAACTGTCATGCTGGACTACGCCTCCGAAGACATCGCCGACATGAACGACGATGCCGGAGACGAACAAGGCTAAGACCCGTCGTTTACCGGACGTTGGACGGCCACCTCCACATATGACGTGTATGTGGTGGACACACCCAAAGAAGATGACGGCGATGGCAGGAAGGATCTGGTCGAGGACGAAATTGTCAACATCCGCAGCGCCATTCAAAATCGCGTCGCGAAAAAGACAGTAATACCAGCACCGGAGACATTAACACTCTGGAGAATGCCGAAGACCCCGAAGCCCCCATCGAACCAACATCCAAACAGGATGATTGGGAAGAGGGGGAAGTAAACCTTGACGATCTGGTCGGGAACGATGACTCAGAGGATAGTAACTATCTACCACTCTCCGAGGATGATGTGAGCCTCGGCGAAAAAGACTTCATCGTGCCAGAGGAACCACCTGAGCAGGAGCACTTTAAGTGCCAGGTAATCTCTACTGCGAGAAGCATGAAAAAGAAGAAGCAACAGCTCCAAGATGAACAGGATACACTCAACGACAGATGGACCCAGGTCCTAGTTGCCGAAGAGTAATGATACGTCTCCAACATATCTATAACTTTTGATTGTTCCATGCTATCATATTATCTGTTTTTGATGTTTAATGGGCTTTCATATGCTCTTTTATGTTATTTTTTGGGACTAACCTATTAACCGGAGGCCCAGTGCCAGTTTCTGTTTTTTTTGCCTATTTCAATGTTTTCAAGAAAAGGAATACCAAACGGAATCCAAACGGAATGAAACCTTCGCGATGATCTTTCTTGGAACAAACGTAATCTAGAAGACTTGGAGTTGAAGTCGGGAACTCCGCGAGGCGGCCACGGGGCAGGATGGCGTGGCCAGGGGGGTAGGCGCGCCCCCACCCTCGTGGGCCCCACGGAGCTCCACCGACGTACTTCTTTCGCCTATATATACTCTTATACCCTAAAAACATTAGGGGGAGCCATGAAACCACTTTTCCACTGCCGCAACCTTCTGTACTCGTGAGATCCCATCTTGGGGCCTTTTCCAACGATCTGCCAGAGGGGGAATCAATCACGGAGGGCTTCTACATCAACACCATAGCCTCTCCGATGATGTGTGAGTAGTTTACCACAGACCTTCGGGTCCATAGTTATTAGCTAGATGGTTTCTTCTCTCTCTTTGGTTCTCAATACAAAGCTCTCCTCGATGTTCTTGGAGCTTTATTCCATGTAATACTCTTTTGCAGTGTGTTTGCCGAGATCCGATGAACTGTGGATTTATGATCAAGTTTATCTATGAATAATATTTGGTTCTTCTCTGAATTCTTATATGCATGATTTGTTATCTTTGCAAGTCTCTTCGAATTATCGGTTTAGTTTGGCCTACTAGATTGATCTTTCTTGCAATGGGAGAAGTGCTTAGCTTTGGGTTCAATCTTGCGGTGTCCTTTCCCAGTGACAGCAGGTGCAGCAAGGCGCGTATTGTATTGTTGCCCTCAAGGATAAAAAGATGGGGTTTATATCATATTGCTTGAGTTTATCCCTCTACATCATGTCATCTTGCCTAATGTGTTACTCTGTTCTTATCAACTTAATACTCTAGATGCATGCTGGATAGTGGTTGATGTGTGGAGTAATAGTAGTAGATGCAGAACCGTTTCGGTCTACTTGACGCGGATGTGATGCCTATATTCATGATCATGCCTAGATATTCTCATAATTATGTGCTTTTCTATCAATTTCTCATCAGTAATTTGTTCACCCACCGTAATATATGCTATCATGAGATAAGCCACTAGTGAAACATATGTCCCCCGGGTCTATTTTCCATCATATAAGTTTCCGATCTACAATTCTAGTTTACTATTTATTTATTTTTGCAATCTTTATTTTCCAATCTATACAAGAAAATACCAAAAATATTTATCTTACTATCTTTATCAGATCTCACTTTTGCGATTGGCTGTGAAGGGATTGACAACCCCTTTATCGTGTTGGTTGCAAGGTTCTTGGTTGTCTGTGCAGGTACTAGGTGACTTGCGTGTAGTCTCCTACTGGATTGATACCTTGGTTCTCAAAAACTGAGGGAAATACTTAAGCTACTTTGCTACATCACCCTTTCCTCTTCAAGGGAAAACCAACGCATGCTCAAGAGGTAGCAAGAAGGATTTCTGGCGCTGTTGCCGGGGAGATCTACGCTCAAGTCAAGACATACTAAGTACCCATCACAAACGCTTCTCCCTCGCATTACATTATTTTCCATTCGCCTCTCATTTTCCTCTCCCCCACTTCTAAAACGATTTTCAAAAACCTTTGCCTTTTCTTCGCCTCTTTCCCGTCCGTTTCTTTTTGCTTGCTTCTTGTGTGCTTGTGTGTCGGATTGTTTGTCACGATGGCTCAATATAATACTAAATTGTGTGAGTTTTCCAATACCAACAACAATGATTTTATTAGCACTCCGATTTCTCCTATTACCGATGTTGAATCTTGTGAAATTAATGTTGCTTTGTTGAATCTTGTCATGAGAGATCAATTTTCTGGCCTTCATAGTGAAGATGTTGCAACCCATCTAAACAACTTTGTTGATTTGTGTGATATTCAAAAGAAGAAAGATGTGGATAATGATATTGTTAAATTAAAGCTATTTTCGTTTTCTCTTAGAGATCGTGCTAAAACTTGGTTCTCTCCTTTGTCTAAGAATAGTATTGATTCATGGAATAAATGCAAAGATGCTTTCATCTCTAAGTATTTTCCTCCCACTAAGATCATCTCTTTTAGGAACGATATTATGAATTTTAAGCAACTTTATCATGAGCATGTTGCACAAGCTTGGGAGATGATGAAATTAATGATACGTAATTGCCCTACACATGGTTTGAATTTATGGATGATTATACAAAAAATGCTGGATTGAATTTTGCTTCTAGAAACCTTTTAGATTCGGCCGCGCGAGGCACTTTTATGGAAATCACTTTAGGAGAAGCTACTAAACTCCTAGATAATATTATGGTTAATTCTTCTCAATGGCACACCGAAAGATCCACTAGTAAAAAAGTTCATGCGATGGAAGAGATTAATGTTTTGAGTGGAAAGATGGATGAACTTATGAAATTTTTTGCTAATAAGAGTGTTTCTTCTGATCCTAATGATATGCCTTTGTCCACTTTGATTGAGAATAGTAATGAATCTGTGGATGTGAATTTTGTTGGTAGGAACAATTTTGGTAACAAAGCGTATAGAGGAAACTTTAATTCTAGGCCGTTTCCTAATAATTCCTCTAATAATTATGGTAATTCCTACAACAACTCTTATGGAAATTTTAATAAGATGCCCTCTAATTTTGAGACTAGTGTTAAAGAATTTATGAATTCTCAAAATAATTACAATGCTTTGATTGAGGAAAAATTGCTTAAGATTGATGAGTTGGCTAGGAATGTGGATAGAATTTCTCTTGATGTTGATTCTTTGAAACTTAGATCTATTCCACCTAAGCATGATATCAATGAGTCTCTCAAAGCCATGAGAATTTCCATTGATGAGTGTAAAGAAAGAACCGCTAGGATGCGTGCTAAAAAAGAGTGCTTTGTGAAAGCGTGTTTTTCTGGTTTTCATGATAATAAAGATGAAGATCTAAAATTGATTGATGTGTCTCCTATTAAATCTTTGTTTTCCAATATGAATCTTTATAAATATGGTACTATATATGAGTCAACTTTAGTTAAAAGGCGTCCCAATGATTCGGGGTTTTTATATCTTGATGCTAAAATTAATAAAAGTGGGATTGAAGAGGTCAAAACTTTACTTAGTATTGAACCCACGTGCCGGGGTTTCTGATCCACGGGCACCTATGGGACCGGCGGACCGGGTCCCTTTTTGGTTCGGCGGGGGGCGGAGGTTGCGCAAAGAGAAGATCGAGGCGAAGCAAGCGGGCGGTTGGTCGTGCGAGGAGTAAATCGAGGCGAAGCACGCGAGCGATTTACCCAGGTTCGGGCCGCACGGATGCGTAAAACCCTACTCCTGCTTTGTGGATTGGTATTGATTTCTTGCTCGGGAGCGAGCGTGAGTGTGTGGAATTGCTGAACCTCGCGAGGGCTCTCGAGATAGCCGACCCCCTCTACGTTGCACACGGGCCTCCTTTTATACTCAAGGGGTTACCGACATAGAGCAACGGGGGCCAAGGGCAAAAATGGAAAGGGAGCCGTGGGTAGGCACAGCTAGGTGCTGCAGTAGGCACAGCTAGCTGCTACAGTGTTATCATACCTAACCCTGATGGCAGGGGACAAGGGCATTAAATGCCCGTCTGTGTCGCCTAGACAGCACCGAAAGGGACCGCTAGGGACGCCACCGTCTTGCCACGATGGTTGTCTTGTCAGCGCCTGCATGCCACCGCACGCCCCTAGCTGCACAACCTCCTGCCACGTGCGCTCGGGAGGGGCCCCAGAGCGACACGTGGGTGGATGTGCTGGAGCGCGGGCGTGGAGTGGGGGCTTGCCGCGGCAAGCGCCTTGCCGCGGCCGTCGACTTGTCGCTTCCGGGAGCTTGTTGCTCACCGGGCCTTGTCGGGGCGCGTAGCGCGCCGCGGCAAGTTCCTTGGAATGCCTCGGATGGCCTTCCCGGTAAGCGCCTCTTGCCGGGGTCTTGGAACGCTTCTGATGGCCTTCCCGACAAGCTCCTCTTGCCGGGGTCTTGCCTTCTTCCCGGCAAGCTCCTCTTGCCGGGGTCTTGTCTTGAGTACTTTGTTCTTGAATGGTCTTCAGAGGGACCACGAGGAATCTTGGCGGTGACCTGGCAGGCCTTGCCGCGGGACGCTGCGACTGCCCGTGCACAAGTTCGGGGTACAAGGGTACCCCTACTCTAGTACACCGACAGGAGCCCCCGGGCCTGGGCCAGACACGGTGCCGAGCGCTGTTGGGCCAGGCCCAAAATAGTGCACGGGCACGCGCGGCCTAGGTTACGCCGAGTCTTTCTCCGCATCCACCGCGCACGCCCGAAACGGCATGCGTTAAACGCGGCGTCGTGGGTGACGTGGGCGGCGCGCGTGGGGCTAAGCCCCGCGAGCATGCGTCAAGCCATGATGAAGGGGAACGGCCCACGCCCTCTTCTCCAAATGGAGATAGGCGTGGGGGCGTGGCGCATTTACTGGACGGGGCCGGTGCGCGGTTTTCGAAGCGCCCACTCCCCGAGATTGTGGGGTAGGGCGAGGCCGCCCCATCCGTCGCCTCAGTTCTGCATCCCCGCCACGCGGCTCCCATGCACTTGGGATCGCGGACGGTGGAAGAGGGAATCCGGGCCATTGCGGGCGGAGGTGACGGGTCGGCCCGCCTCCCTGCTCTTCCTGTGCCTTGATTCGTTGAGCCGGGCGGCTGGGCTCCCACTTCGCTCCTTTATAAGGAGCGGGAAGGGAGCACCGAAGCCTGCACGAGATCATCTCTTCCTTTCTTCAGCTTCTGCTCCCCTTTCTCTCATTCGCCATGGAGAAAGGGAATCCTGGGCCTTCATCGGTGGCGGCGAGGGTCGCCGCCAGGCAGCGCACCCTCCCCTCTTCCTCGCTCGTGGTGGCAGAGCCAGCCATAAGGGGAAGAGGGAGGGGGCGAGGTCGTGGACGAGGTCGAGGACGAGGTCGAGGCGCTCGGGGAAGAGGCGGACGGGGCGACGCGCCAGCTTCGCCCCCGCCGGCGGCTCCTCTCCCCGCGGCGGTCCATATAAGGGACGACCCTTGTGAGTTCTTCATCAAGCTGCACCGGGCGCCTCGTCGTCGCCTCCGGCTTCCTGCTCCGTTCGCGAGCGCGATGGAGTCGGACCCGCCCGAAACTCTGAGATTGCACATGAGGGGCTGTGGGATCAGCGGCACGCGAGTCCGCGTGGTGTTCCCAGCCCCTAGTGTGATGTATCTCGATCGAGGGTGGAAGACGTTCGCCCGCATCCACAGCTTGACGGGGGGACTCACCCTCCATTTTAAGCTGGTGGAGGGCGATCTCCTCTCCGTTAAGGTCTTCAGGTGCTTCGGCACCCGGGCGAAGTGCTGCGTAGACAGCTCCTCCGATAGCGAAGGCTCCTCCTCGAGCGAGAGTCTCGAGGAGGAGAGCGGCAGTGATGGTGAGGGTGGCGGGCGGCAGGATGGCGGCTCCGACTAGGTGTCGGGCGCCGTCTTGTGCCGCACCGGCGACCCCACCATCCGTGCCGCCGGCTTCTTGAACTCCCCGGGGGTGTCTCCTTGGGCGGCCGGCGTAGGGAGGCCGCGGAAGGGGAAGAGGGCTGGCGACAAGGCCGTCAGGTCGGAGTACGAGGGCGTGGTGCCCTCGACAGCGCGCTGACGTCCTGACGCCCCTCCTTCGCACCCTTCTCCCGGCGTCGCCATCACCGTCCGGCCCCCGGGATGTTCTCTTGGTGTCTTCTGGCACATGTAGCTCGCCTTGGCGCCCCTTTCCCCTTTTCGCCTCCTTGATCTACCTCCTGAAGAGAGGGACAAGAAAGGGATTACGGGCACCTTATGTTTTTAATTGTAAGCCCTCGGGCCTTAGTTGTATCTAGAACTTGTAATCCTCTCCTCATGTTTTTCATCCTCTATGGACTGTACCTGTATGGGATGTTTTTTAATGAAAAGGGGATGTTTGCCAGGTTATTTGCCTCGCGGGTTGAACCCACGCCAAGGAACAAATCCTTGGTATCTCTCGGACAGGCATTCCATTCCCCGACAACAAGCCCTGCCGCCTTCCCACGTCGCTCGACCTTCCTCACGCCTTTGACGGAGGCGGGAACGAGGTGGGTGTGGCCTCCTTGTCTCATCCCTTAGCTGTCGCGGCTACGACCAAACTTGGCCCCGGGAACGCGCTCCAGGGCCTAGAGTTGGGGGAGCACGGCAGTTTCCGGGAAGGAACGTGGTTTCACATTCCCCAATCCATAGGAGGATGCATGAAGAGGGATAAAAGACTTATCTGATATTGCAGCCCCCGGCAACTATGGCTTGCCGGTGGTGACACCTTGGCATTCGCAGCCCCCGGCGTTCTTGCCGGGGCCCAGATGCCGGCGCGCCCTTCTTCTCCTTTTCGTCTCCAGGTGGCCTGGCCAGGACGTGCGAGCCCTACGAACGAAGGAAAAGCAAAGGGACAGACACTCGACCTCTAAGCTAGGGGTTAGCCGCTGTTAGGGACTATCGACCCTAACCAAGGACGAGACTCAACCTAGCATGCATGCTAAAACCCCCGGGGTATGCAGCGCTTCATTTACTGGTGCTCAGGGTCTGCGCCTGGCTCTGTACAGAGGATTACATGCAACAGTGGCAAGACTCGTACAGAAAGGTGGTTGCCGGACGGGGTCCGACAATCGCGCCTTATGGGTAAAACTTACGAAGATGCTCGATGTTCCAGGAGTTGCTCACTGGGATGCCATCTTCGGTCTCAAGGCGGACAGCGCCAGGCCTTGTGACTCGTTTCACCCGGTAAGGGCCTTCCCACTTCGGCGTCAACTTGTTGGAATTCTTGGCCGACTGAACGCGCCGAAGAACAAGGTCGCCTTCCTCGAGACTCCTGGCACTGACTCTGCGGCTATGGTAGCGGCGCAGAGCTTGCTGGTAGCGAGCAGCTCGCACAGCAGCCTGGAGACAATCTTCCTCAAGGAGCAGCGCGTCATCTTGCCGCAGCCGCTCTTGCTCAAGCTCATCGTAAGCGAGCACTCGAGGTGACCCGTATACGAGTTCCGTGGGGGTAACTGCCTCTGCTCCATAGACTAGAGCAAAGGGTGTCTGTCCAGTGGCTCGATTTGGCGTCGTTCTGATCAACCAAAGAACCACCGGTAGCTCCTCGATCCAGTTTCTTCCGCATTTGTGCAGCCTGTCGAAAGTTCTGGTCTTGAGCCCGCGCAGCACCTCGGCATTTGCCCTCTCCGCTTGACCGTTGCTCCTTGGGTGAGCAACAGAAGTGAAGCGGACCTTGGTGCCGAGATCTTGGACGTACTGCATGAAGGTGTGGCTCGTAAATTGTGTGCCGTTGTCGGTGATTATCCGGTTAGGGACCCCGAAGCGGCAAACAATCGACCTGAAGAACTTGACGGCTGACTGTGCGGTCACCTTCCTCACTGGTTCCACTTCCGGCCACTTTGTGAACTTATCGATTGCGGCGTACAAGTACTCAAAGCCCCCGACAGCTCGGGGGAAGGGGCCGAGGATGTCGAGCCCCCAGACCGAAAATGGCCAGGATAAAGGGATCGTCTGGAGAGCTTGAGCTGGCTGGTGTATCTATTTGGAATGGAACTGGCACGCTTCACACTTGGTTACTTGTGCAGTTGCATACTGGAGGGCTGTTGGCCAGAAGAATCCTTGCCGGAATGCTTTGCCGACAAGTGCTCTCGCGCCAATGTGGTGGCCACATATGCCTCCATGTATCTCTGCCAACAGCTTTTGTCCATCTTCCCGGGGAATACACCTCAATTTCACACCGTTGAGTCTTCTTCTGTACAGTGTCTTGTCGACGAACTGGTACATACTTGACTGCTGGGCTACTCTTTCGGCTTCTTCTTGCTCTTCGGGAAGTTCTCCTGTCTGAAGGAAACGGACAATCTGCTGCGCCCATGTTGGAGCCTGTGGCTCGACAACAAGGACTAAAGGCAACTCTGCTGCCGCGGGAACGTCCGCTTCTACGGCGAGAAGCTGTGTCTCTGCCGGAGCTTGACGTTCCGTGACAAGCTTGCCGGGAGCTTCAGCTTCAACGGAACAAACCCTATGGCTTGCCGGAGCATTTGGCTCCCCGGCGCTCTTGGCGTTGATCTTGGAGATTGCTGCGGGAATATCCGCTTCTACGGCGGGAAGCTGTGTCTCTGCCGGAGCGTGATATTCCGCGACAAACTCGCCGGGAGCTTCTGCTTCAACGGAACAAACCCTAGGGTTTGCCGGAGCATCTTGCTCCTCAGCGCCTTCGGTGTTAATCTTGGGGACCTTCTTGGTGGCGGCTTCGGGAAGCTCTGCCGGCAGGTAGTCACCAGGAATCAACTTCCTCTTCTTGCTTCGTCCAGTTGATGGTGTTACGGACGGTTGAGTCAGCTTGAGCACAAAGGTCCCTGGTTCCACAGGTAACTTAAGTGCGGCGCACTTCGACAGGCCATCTGCAATGGTGTTCTGAGATCTCGGAACGTGCTCCATTTGTAGGCCGTCAAAGCGCTCTTCTAGCTTTCTCACTTCGTCGACGTAAGCTTCCATAAATGGACTCTGATAATTCCTGTTTACTTGGCGGACGACAAGCTGTGAGTCACCCCTGACAATGAGCTTCTTGATCCCAAGGTCTGCCGCGATCCGGAGACCGGCAAGCAATCCCTCATACTCTGCAGTATTGTTTGTTGCTTGCTCCTTGGGAAAGTGCATCTGGACTATGTACTTGAGGTGCTCTCCGGTGGGCGCGATAAGCAGCACACCAGCGCCGGCGCCTTGCAGCGAGAAGGCACCATCAAAGTACATCAGCCACTCTTTGTTAGCTTCTTTGTCGGGGGTGCTCGTCTCCGGAATTTCTTCATCCGGAGTTGGCGTCCACTCCGCTATGAATTCTGCCAATGCTCTGCTCTTAATAGTTGAAGTGCTTTCAAACTTGAGACCAAAGCTTGACAGTTCCAGTGCCCACTCAACAATCCTGCCGGTCGCTTCTGGATTCTGCAGTATCCTCTTCAGCGGAAAGCGAGTGACCACTGTGATCTCATGTGCTTGGAAGTAATGGCGCAGCTTTCTCGAGGCCATGAGAAGGCCGAAAAGCAGTTTCTGCACACCAAAGTACCTTGACCTAGCCCCCTGCAAGAGGGAACTGACAAAGTAAACTGGGCGCTGTACCATTTTCTTCCGTATCTCCTCATGTATCAGCGCGGGTTCAACTTTGTCAGGACCAGAGCTTGTCGGGGAAGCCCCCTGCTTGTCGCTGGATGCGTTTGCCGCGGTTGCTGGCTCGTCATCCGCCTCCCTCTCTGCCACTAACGCAGCACTAACCACTTGATTGGTTGCCGCTATGTACAACAGCAACTTCTCTTGTGGTTTAGGCGCGACAAGTATTGGAGGGGAGGACAGGTATCTCTTCAGGTCTTGCAGCACAGCCTCCGCTTCCGGAGTCCATTTCATTGGACCTGCTTTTTTCAATAGTTTGAAAAATGGCAGGGCGCGCTCAGCAGACCGAGAGATGAACCTGCTGAGAGCAGCCACGCAACCGGCAAGTTTTTGTACATCCTTGACGCGCTTCGGTGCTTCAATCTGCTCAATGGCCTTGATCTTGTCGGGATTGGCTTCAATCCCTCGCTGAGACACGAAGAACCCGAGAAGCATGCCGGAGGGAACTCCAAACACACACTTCTCTGGGTTGAGCTTGAGGCTGATCTTGCGCAAATTTGCAAAAGTCTCGTCCAAGTCTTGGATCAGGGTTGCTCCGTCCTTGCTCTTGACCACTATATCATCCATGTAGGCTTCCACATTTCTGTGTATTTGTGGCTCAAGAGCAATATGGACTACTCTTGCAAATGTTGAACCAGCATTCTTTAATCCGAAAGGCATCCGTATGAAACAGTACGTGCCACATGGAGTAATAAATGCGGTCTTCTCGTCATCCTCCTCTGCCATGAAGATCTGATGATACCCGGAGTACGCATCCAGAAATGAAAGCAAATCACATCCCGCTGTGGAGTCAACAATCTGGTCAATGCGCGGCAAAGGAAATGGGTCTTTGGGACAAGCTTTGTTAACATCGGTGAAATCGATGCAAAGCCTACATTTCCCGTTTGCCTTGCGCACGACTACAGGATTGGCCAACCACGTGGGATGGAGCACTCCTCTGACAAGGCCTGCTGCTTCCAGTTTCTTGATTTCCTCCGCAATGAATTCTTGGCGCTCCACCGCCTGCTTCCGGACTTTCTGCTTGATGGGCCGCGCGTCAGGACAAACGGCAAGGTGGTGCTCAATCACTTTCCTGGGAACACCGGGGATGTCAGACGGTTGCCATGCAAACACGTCGACATTCGCCCGCAGGAAAGCAACGAGCACGCCTTCCTATTTAGGATCAAGAGCGGCACTGATGGTGAAGGTACCACCAGTGCCATCCTCCTTGGCGGACACCTTCTTCGTCTCTGGCGGAGCTGCCATCGTCTTCTTGTGCTTGCCGGTGGAGCTCGATGGTGCGTCCTCGACGGTAGCGCAGCACTCCGAGGAGGTGCTCTTGCCGGAGTGGGCATCAGAGCTTCTGCCGGACTGGGTCTTCTTGCCGGTGGAGCTCGATGGTGCGTCCTCGACGGCAGCGCAGCACTCCGAAGAGATGCGCTTGCCGGAGTGGGCACCAGAACTCTTGCCGGACTTGGTCTTCTTGCCGGTGGAGCTCGATGGTGCATCCTCGACGGCAGCGCAGCATTCCGAAGAGGTGCGCTTGCCGGAGTGGGCACCAGAGCTCTTGCCGGACTTGGCCTTCTTGGTCCCGGGAGCTTCAGCGGCAAGTGGATCGCGGTCTGCCGTGGCTGCCGCTTCCCGGTAGATCTCGTCGGCACAGATAAGAGCGTCCTTCTTGTCGCCAGGGACAGAGATGACGCCTATCGGGCCCGGCATCTTCAGCACGTTATACGTGTAGTGAGAGGCCGCCATGAACTTGGCGAGCGCTGGACGGCCAAGTATCCCATTGTAGGGCAACGGGATATCGGCAACGTCGAACGTGACCTTCTCAGTCCTGAAGTTTAACTCGCTGCCGAATGTTACCGGCAGCGTGACCTTCCCCTTCGGCTTGCTCCTTCCCGGATTGATTCCTTGGAATGTGCCGGTCTCTTCGAGCTCACCGTCAGGGATCTGGAGTTTTCGGAGCACAGCGGAGGAGATCAGGTTCAAGCCGGCCCCGCCGTCTACTAGCATCTTGGTGACCTTGAGGTTGCGGATAGTTGGTGAAACCAACATCGGCAGACACCCGACCGCGGTTGTGCGATCAGGGTGGTCCTCAATGTCAAAGACGATAGGCGTGCTGGACCACTTCAGAAGCTTGCGCGATTCGATGGGTGGTTCTGCTGCATTGACTTCCCGCACCCACTGTTTGAGTTGGCGGTGCGAGGTATGCAAGGAAGCACCCCCGTCAACGCACAGGACCTCTGTGGCTTTCTGAAACTCCTATTCACTGGTCTCAACGTCATCCATGTCTTCATCCTCCCCGTCGTCTTCGTCGTTGTCGCGACCGCGGGGAGGTCTGTCTCCTTGCCGCTGCTTGGCCTTGCCGCGGCGTCCTTCCTGGCCGGTGCGCTTCTGGCCAGGCTTCTCGGCACCCCCTTGGGCTCTCTCCCTGTCGCGCCGCTCGTACTCAGCCCTCTGTTGCTGGACGAGCTGCTCGACCTTCTTGCAGCTCTGGAGGTCATGGCCCTTGGTGCGGTGAATCTTACAGTATTGCTTGTCGGAGCCGTCCCGCTTGTCGGCGGCCGCCACAGCCTGACAGTTGGTGCATGCGGCAACTTCCTTGCCGGAGCTACCAGCTGTAGCCTTCGTGGCGTCACCTTCATTGCCGGACTGCTCAACGACCAGCACCTCGTTGTTCTGCTTCTTCCTGTTGTTGCGCCGCCGGCTTCTCTTTGCCGGGGCGGCATCCTCACTGTCAGATCCTCCTGCTCCAGTGCTTTCTCCGGGGAATTTCCTCCCCTCCTCAGCGCGTGCACATCTATCGGCCAGGGCATAAAGCTCGCCGACGTCCCGAATCTTGCACATCGCCAACTCCTCCCGCATCCTGCGGTTACGCACGTTCTGATGGAACGCGCTGATTACCGCGGCGGGGTGGATATTTGGGATGTTGTGGTGTACACGGCTGAACCTCTGGATGTACTGGCGCAGGGGCTCTCCTTCCTTCTGGACGAGCAGATGAAGATCGCTCTCATGGCCATGAGGTTTGTGGCCGCCTGTGAAGGCGCCAACAAACTGATGGCATAGCTCAGCCCAAGAGGATATGGAGTTGTCCGGCAAGTGCATGAGCCAGGACCTAACGTTGGGCTTGAGTACCAACGGGAAGTAGTTGGCAAGGATCTTGTCGTCCCGCCCCCCAGCAGCCTGCACCGCGATGGTGTAGATGCTGAGGAACTCCGACGGATGCAACTTGCCGTCGTACTTCTCTGGTACGTCGGGCTTGAAGTTCTTCGTACTGGGCCACTGGACTTGCCGCAGCTCACGAGTGAACGCAGGGCAACCTACCGGGTACGGTAAGTCGCCTGGTTCCCCTGGCGCATGCATGTCAACAGAGGGCCCAGCGCGCTGGTCTGACTGACGTCGCGCTTCTCTCCGGCGCTCGATGCGTGTACGAGCGTCTTCTCGCTGCCGTTCTTGAAGAACTTGTCGTTGGTCGCGACGAGCTCACAGATCAGACGACGCGGTGGAGTCGCTGTCGTGGCGGATCCGGCGGGTCGGCGATCTTGGCCTTCGGGGTGGGGAGTGCACAGTAGTTGCACCCCCACCAGTCTTGTCTCCACCAGTTTGCGCCTGGCTGACTCGCTGCGGCTGCAACGTGCTCGGCTACCAAGGAGTGTCGCCGTTGGCGAAGCCGATGAGACTCTGGATAGTGGCCCTCCAGCCGTCGATCTTGTCCGCCGCTGGAGGGTAGTCTAGGAGCAGCTGAGCTCGTGCCAGAGCTTCCGCTGCGGTGGCGGGCGGCGGTAGCGAACGGTGCGAGGAGCGGGATACGCTCGGACTCCTAACCACGTTAGAAGGAGCAGTATCCCGTCCAGGCGACCGCGTCTCGCTCGCGCCGGCTTGTTGACGCGCATGGTGGTCCTGGGCGTTCCGGGATCCACCAGCTCGATCTTGATCCAGCGAGCGCATGGTACCGTGAGTACCATGACGCTGCCGGTCCCGCGCCTCCTGAGATGGGCGCGGTGCATGCACGGACGCCGAGGTCTTGGAGTGCGCCCGGTCGTTGTGGGAGCCGGCCACGCCGCCTATGGGCAGCGCAGCCTTGCCCTGGGACCTGGCAGCACCAAGAGTTCCCTCGTCGATGCGTGCCCTTCCGCCGGCGCCTGCCCCATCATCCGTTTGCTCCGACGGTGGGTGGCTCGGCGCGGACGGAGCAGCTGCCTCCGAAACCTTCTTCTTCGGTGGCATGTTGATGAAGAAGATGAAGATTTAGCTCGTAAGAACGCCATATCTGATTCACACAACTTCGACGCGCCCCTACCTGGCGCGCCAGAGAAGCCGAGGTTTCTGCTCCACGGGCACCTATGGGACCGGCGGACCGGGTCCCTTTTTGGTTCGGCGGGGGGCGGAGGTTGCGCAAAGAGCAGATCGAGGCGAAGCAAGCGGGCGGTTGGTCGTGCGAGGAGTAAATCGAGGCGAAGCACGCGAGCGATTTACCCAGGTTCGGGCCGCACGGATGCGTAAAACCCTACTCCTTCTTTGTGGATTGGTATTGATTTCTTGCTCGGGAGCGAGCGTGAGTGTGTGGAATTGTGAACTTGGCGAGGGCTCTCGAGATGGCCGACCCCCTCTACGTTGCACACGGGCCTCCTTTTATACTTAAGGGGTTACCGACATAGAGCAATGGGGGCCAAGGGCAAAAATGGAAAGGGAGCCATGGGTAGGCACAGCTAGGTGCTGCAGTAGGCACAGCTAGCTGCTACAGTGTTATCATACCTAACCCTGACGGCAGGGGACAAGGGCATTAAATGCCCGTCTGTGTCGCCTAGACAGCACCGAAAGGGACCGCTAGGGACGCCACCGTCTTGCCACGATGGTTTTCTTGTCAGCACCTGCGTGCCACCGCACGCCCCTAGCTGCACAGCCTCCTGCCACGTGCGCTTGGGAGGGGCCCCGGAGCGACACGTGGGTGGATGTGCTGGAGCGCGGGCATGGAGTGGGGGCTTGCCGCGGCAAGCGCCTTGCCGCGGCCGTCGACTTGTCGCTTCCGGGAGCTTGTTGCTCACCGGGCCTTGTCGGGGCGCGTAGTGCGCCGCGGCAAGTTCCTTGGAATGCCTCGGACGGCGTCTTGGAACGCTTCTGATGGCCTTCCCGGCAAGCTCCTCTTGCCGGGGTCTTGCCTTCTTCCCGGCAAGCTCCTCTTGCCGGGATCTTGTCTTGAGTACTTTGTTCTTGAATGGTCTTCAGAGCGACCACGAGGAATCTTGGCGGTGACCTGGCAGGCCTTGCAACGGGACGCTGCGACTGCCCGTGCACAAGTTCGGGGTACAAGGGTACCCCTGCTCTTGTACACCGACACCACGATTTTGGATTTCAAGGAATTTAATTATGATAATTGCTCTTTCATATATTGTATTTCCTTGTTGCAATCTGTGTTAAATTTTGCTCATGGTTATGATCAAAATAAGGCCTTTACTTAACATATCGTTGATGCTTTAATGCAATCTTGTGAAGAAAAGCTTGAACTAGGAGTTTCTATTCCTAGAAAACTTCATGATCAGTGGGAACCCACTATTAAAATTAAGATTAAAGATTATCAATGCTATGCTTTCTATGACTTGGGTGCTAGTGTTTCCACAATCCCAGAACCTTTGTGTTGTGTTAGGTTTCTGTGAATTTGATGATTGTTCTTTAAATTTGCATCTTGGGGATTCCACCATTAAGAAACCTATGTGAAGAATTAATGATGTTCTTATTATTTTTAATAGGAATTATGTGCCCGTAGATTTCGTCATTCTTGATATATATTGCAATCCTACATGTCCTATTATTCTTGGTAGACTTTTCCTTAGAACGATTGCTGCACTTATTGACATGAAAGAAGGAAATATTAGATTCCAACTTCCGTTAAGGAAAGGCATGAAACACTTTCCTAGAAACAAAATTAAATTACCTTATGAATCAATTATGAGAGCCATTTATGGATTGCATACCAAAGATGATAATACCTAGATCTATTCTTGTTTTTATGCCTAGCTAGGGCCGTTAAACGATAGCGCTTGTTGGGAGGCAACCCAATTTTATTTTTGTTCCTTTCTTTTTGTTCCTGTTTAATAATAAATAAATAATCCAGACTATTTTTAGATGTGTTTTTATGTTTTAATTATTGTGTGTGCCAAGTAGAACCTTTGGGAAGACTTGGGTGAAGTCTTTGCAATCTTGCTGTAAAAAACAGAAACTTTTGTGCTCACGAGAATAGATGCCATTTTTTTACTGGAGAGTGATTTTAGGTTGATTCTTTTTTCAGATAATTTATAGAGAAATTACTCACGTCTACCAATTTATTTCAGAATTTTTAGAGTTACAGAAGTATGAGTATGAATCATATTACTACAGACTGTTCTGTTTTTGACAGATTCTGTTTTTTGTGTGTTGTTTGCTTATTTTAACGAATCTATGGCTAGTATCGGGGGGTATGAACCATAGAGAAGTTGGAATACAGTAGTTTAACACCAATATAAATAAAGAATGAGTTCATTACAGTACCTTAAAGTGATGGTTTGTTTTCTTATACTAACGGAGCTCATGAGATTTTCTGTTTAAGTTTTGTGTTGTGAAGTTTTCAAGTTTTTGGGTAAAGATTTGATGGATTTGGAATAAGGAGTGGCAAGCCTAAGCTTGGGGATGCCCAAGGAACCCCAAGGTAAAATTAAAGGACAAACAAAATCCTAAGCTTGGGGATGCCCTAGAAGGCACACCTTTTGGGATAGACACACATGAATCGGAATTTATTAGAATACTCTATGTGCTTCACTTATATCTTTTGAGCTAGATAATTTTGCTCTAGTGCTTCGGTTATATCTTTTTAGAGCACGGTGGTGGTTCTATCTTATAGAAATTATTGATCTCTCATGCTTCACTTATATCATTTTTAGAGTCTTTTAGAACAGCATGGTAATTTGCTTTGGTTATAAAATTAGTCCTCATATGATGGGCATTCAACATGGCTATAATAAAACTTTCATATAGAGTGCATTAAATACTATGAGAAGTTTGATACTTGATAATTGTTTTGAGATATCAAGATAGTGATAGTAGAGTCGTGCTAGTTGAGTAATTGTGAAATTGAGAAATACTTGTGTTGGGGTTTGCAAGTCCCGTAGCATGCACGTATGGTAACCGTTGTGTGACAAATTTGAAGCATGAGGTGTTTCTTTGATTGCCTTCCTTATGAGTTGTGGTCGGGGACGAGCGATGGTCTTTTCCTACCAATCTATCCCCCTAGGAGCATGCGTGTAGTGCTTTGGGTTTGATGACTTGTAGATTTTTGCAATAAGTATGTGAGTTCTTTATGACTAATGTTGAGTCCATGGATTATACGCACTCTCACCCTTCCACCATTGCTAGCCTCTCTTGTGCCGCACAACTTTCGCCAGCACCATGAACCTGTAACGCCCGGATAATCATGCTACAGTAATCTCACGTTAATGGTTCCATGTCACCTCGGTCACTGTAGTTAATCTCGGATTAATTCGAAACCGCGTCAAAATTCAAATTCAAATTAATGTCAAACGGCAAAAGTTTTCAAAATATTAAACTAAAATGTTCAGGGTGTGCAGTTAAATGCCTGGGTAATTATAATAAAGCAAACGCATTTTTATAAAATGCCTAAATGAATTAAAATGAAATAAAATAGAAAAGAAAATGCAAAACAGAAAACAGAAAAGAAAAAACAAAAAAAGGAAAAGTGCCCCTAGCCCAACTGGGCCAACCGGCCCAGCTGGCTACTTCTGCCGGCCCGGTCGAACCGACCCAGCTGGCCGGCCCCCCCCCGCGCCATAACCTGCCCCCACTAGCCACCGACACCCCCCCACTCTCCCCGAAAATATCTCCCCCCCCTCCCCCGACTGGATCGGGATCGAGGGAGGAGGCCCTCGTCGCCGCCCCGCCGCCCGTCGCCAGTGCTCCCCCACCAGCCTGCCTCCTCTACGCCGTCGTCCCCGTCGCCCCCCCCCCCCGACCTCCGTCGAGCCCACTGCCCCGTCCCTACTCCCCAACCGTGAGCTCCCTCCCTCTCCCTCACTTGCTCACCTCGCATGCCCGCAACAACAGCGCGGGCGTGCTTGTGCGCCCACACCCGCGCCGTGCGCGCCCATCGCCGCTCGTGCGTGCCCTGCAAGCCGCCCGCCCGCGCCACGGGCCTTCCTCTATTCGCCGCGCCCCCTCCGTCCATGCCCGGTGCGTGGCCGCGCCCCGACCCCGCTTGGCCGCCTCCCCCCGCTCTGCTGCCCCTCGCCCTCGCCCCGTTCCGCTCGCCGCTCGCCCCGTCGTCGGCGCCCTTGCCTCCGTCACCCCCCTGCGCCCTCGCCCCCATCGCGCCCCTGCTCCCTCGCTTCCGTCGCCCCTGTAGCCCGCATCGGCGCCGTCCATCGGTGGATTCGCCGCGCCACCCCGCGACCATGCTGGCGTGCGCACTCGCCGCTGTTTCCCTTCCCCGCGGCTGCTGCAACTCGCTGCGGTGGCCGACGGAGCCCCGCTGCGGCCCTCGCGGCCCCGACCGGCCAGCCGGGCCTGTACCCGTAGACACGCATGCCCATGCGCCCGCTAACTTGCGCCCGATCCGCCCCCGTCTAGCCCTCTGGGCCACTCCCAAACAGGGCCCACGCCCCCCTCAGAACGTTTTAAAAAAAGGAAACAAAAATAATAAAAATAAATAAATAAATAATAAAAATAAATAGATAATTAATTAATTAACTAATTTATTAACATAATTAATTCTGATTAAATTAACAATTTAGATTAATTAATCTAATGACTAATTAACCTAATTAACTACTGTTAATTAACTGACACAGTATGATAGTGGGACCCACTGCCAGGTTGACCAGTCAACCCTGTTGACTGCTGATGTTAGCATGACCACATGCTGATGTCATAAATCCATTTTTGAATTAAATTAAATAATTAATTAAATTCCAGAAATTAATAAAATCTTTAGAAAATCATATCTTTTAATCTGTAACTCGGATTAAAATTATTTTCAACATGAAAGTTGCTCAGAACGACGAGACGAACCCGGATATGCAGCCCGTTCATCCGACGCGCATCCCTAACATATCCAACTCGCAACTTCCCCCTCCGGCTCCTCTGCCCGAAAACGCGAAACACAGGGGATACTTTCCCGGATGTTCCCCCCCTTCCCCGGTATCACCTCTTACCGCGTTAGGGCACCCCTAGCACCGATACATGTCATGTCATGCATCGCTATGCATCTGTTTGCTTAAATATTTATTGTTTCTCCCCCCTCTTCTTTCGCTAGACACCGAGACCGACGCCGCTGCTACCCAGTACGACTACGGAGTTGACGACCCCTCTCTCTTGCCAGAGCAACCAGGCAAGCCCCCCCCCTTGATCACCAGATATCGCCTATTCTCTTCTACACTGCTTGCATTAGAGTAGTATAGCATGTTACTGCTTTCCGTTTATCCTATCCTGATGCATAGCATGTCCTTGTTACTACTGTTGTTACCTTTACCTGCTATCCTACATGCTTAGTATAGGATGCTAGTATTCCATCTGTGGCCCTACATTCTTGTCCATCTGCCATGCTATACTATCGGGCCGTGATCACTCGGGAGGTGATCACGGGTATATACTATATACTTATACATGATACATGTGGTGACTAAAGACGGGTCGGCTCATAGGAGTACCCGCGAGTGGATCTTTGTGGCGGAGCGGCAGGGCAGGTTGAGACCACCTAGGAGAGAGGTGGGCCTGGCCCTATTCGGCATTCGCGGATACATAACACGCTTAACGAGATCTTGGTATTTGATCTGAGCTGGGTTGTTGGCCTTATACGCACTAACCGCCACATGGGACAAGATATGGGCAACCGGCGTCGTGGTATCAGCCGAAGCACTTCGTGACATCAGCGACTGAGCGGCGCGCGCCAGACTGGACCGCGTAACGTGACTTCCGTTATACTAGAGGTTGCTAGGTCTGCTTTCGGCCGCGTTCGCAACGTGCAGGTGTGCTATGGGCGATGGGCCTAGACCCCTGTGCGCTTAGGTTTAGACCAGTGTGCTGACCTCTTTGTCGTGCCTAGGTGGGGCTACGACGTGTTGATCTTCTATGGCCGGGCATGACCCAGGAAAGTGTGTCCGGCCAAATAGGATCGAGCATGTCGGGTAATGTGGTGCACCCCTGCAGGGAAGTTAATCTATTCGAATAGCCGTGATCTTCGGTAACAGGACGACTTGGAGTTGTACCTTGACCTTATGACAACTAGAACCGGATACTAAATAAAACACACCCTTCCAAGTGCCAGATACAACCCGGTGATCGTTCTCTAACAGGGCGACGAGGAGGGGATCGCCGGGTAGGATTATGCTATGCGATGCTGCTTAGAGGACTTCAGTCTACTCTCTTCTACATGCTACAAGTCGGAGGCTGCCAGAAGCGTAGTCTTCGACAGGATTAGCTATCCCCCTCTTATTCTGGCATTCTGCAGTTCAGTCCATCAATATGGCCCTTTACACATATACCCATGCATATGTAGTATAGCTCCTTGCTTGCGAGTACTTTGGATGAGTACTCACGGTTGCCTTGTTCCCCCTTTTTCCCCTTTCCTTTACCCGGTTGCTGCGACCAGACGATGGAGTCCAAGAGCCAGACGCCACCTTCGACGACGACTCCTACTACTCTGGAGGTGCCTACTACTACATGCAGCCCGCTGACGACGACCAGGAGTAGTTAGGAGGATCCCAGGCAGGAGGCCTACGCCTCGTTCGATTTGTATCCCCGTTTGTGCTAGCCTTCTTAAGGAAACTTGTTTAACTTATGTCTGTACTCAGATATTGTTGCTTTCGCTGACTCATCTATGATCGAGCACTTGTATTCGAGCCCTCGAGGCCCCTGGCTTGTATTATGATGCTTGTATGACTTATTTATGTTTTAGAGTTGTGTTGTGATATCTTCCCGTGTGTCCCTGATCTTGATCGTACACATTTGCATGCATGATTAGTGTACGATTGAATCGGGGGCATCACAAGTTGGTATCAGAGCCGACTGCCTGTAGGAATCCCCCTTCCACACTCCTTGGCCGAAGTCGAGTCTAGACATTGCAAAAACTTTTTACTAACATGGATGTGTGTCTTATGGGCCCACTTCGCCATTGGGTGGTACTAGGATCTTTTACTCCTTGACCTTTACTCTGGGACTCTGAGCTCTCTTCTACTTGGGTTAAACGAATTTACTAACTATAACACTAGGGTCCCGTGACAACATTCACCCCAAAGTTGGATAAAAGCCATAGTTATTCCTTAGAATAGTATTTTGAACAATTTCCACACTGTCATTTGACTCCTTTGAAACATCTTTGCTTTCAAATGGAACCCACGAGGCAGGTCTTGCGTCACACGACGGCCATTGGTGCCTCGGGATCACCTGCTGTGCTAGCTGAGATGATGACCTATCTGGCTTATCGCTGGAACCCTGAGTACACCGTCTTCAAGGAGTACCAGGACTTTAACCAGCAGCAATACTGTGCCATCGTCCACCTCTACTCTCGGGAGTATGACTCCACTACTGTGTTGCACACCGCTCATGGTGTTGGAGTGACCATCGATAGGGCAGTTCACGATGCTGCTTATGTTGCTCTGAAATGCCTTCGCAGAGAGTGTCAAGAGTTGGACACCTCCCCCCTTCAGGCACATTGCTATTGCATCTGATGTTGGTGCGGAGGGTTACTACACTGCTGCCTACTCCACTGTCACCCGAGAGCCCTTCTACCATCAGAACCTGGTTCTGCATGCTGATGGGCTGGATCGAGCTAACCGAGCTCTTCGCCACGAGTTTTACACCACCCGTCAGCACTGCTACCGTGCTCTGACGCTGTTGCACCCCTTTGTCGGATCTAGAGAGCTGCCGCGTTCTACGATCTACCCAGCCAGGACCGTGATGCCCCAGGGTGTTGGCTGGCCAGATGTGGGAGGCTACTCTCCCCCACTTGGTCCTCTGCTACCACTTGAGCGTCGGGTTCTACATCAGAGTACCCGCGGACCCCAGGTTGCCTACATGGAGTTCCCGATGCCACACTACCAGCTTTCAGGCTACAGCTACCTCCGCAGTACTGCGTGGAACTGATGTAGACTTTCTTGTTAGTGTTAGATGCATTCACCGCGAGCCTGCGTGCCGCCTATGATGTCTTAGTCTATGTACTGAACTCTGTGTACCGAAGTCTATGCGTGATCCCTTTTGTAAGATATGCCGACTACTATGTAGTATCTATTGTGATCCTTTCATTATGCATGTTTCATCATGAATGATTCTTGTCCTTGTAAATTTCTCAATGCTGAACTACCCCTGTTATATATTAGCAGGATGGTTAGACCAGGTGGTCGTGGTCGTGGTGGCAACTTCCCACCACCACCTGAGTACATGGCTGGTATGATCCAATAGCTTGAGATGAATCGCCAGTTCATGGAGAATATGATGGCTCAGTTTCCTCGCCCCAATATGAACTAGCAGCCAGCCCCAGTAACTCTGCAGGATTTCATGCGCCTGAACCCAACTGTGTACCGCAGCTCAACTCAGCCTCTGGATGCTGATGCCTGGCTCCGTGACATCACCTATGAAATGGACTCTGCTGATGTAGCCCCTGCCACCTATGTCACATTTGCTTCCTTCTTCCTGAAGGGACCCGCAGCTCAATGGTGGGACAGCCACAGGCGTACTCTGCCAGTTGGAATGATCATCACCTGGCAGACTTCCAAGATGCTTTCCATGCCCGCTTCATTCCTCATGGAGTCATGGACCGGAAGAAGCGTGAGTTCTGCAACCTCACCCAAGGCAACAAAACTGTTGAAGCTTATCAGCGGGAGTTTCTAGACTTGTCCCGCTATGCTGAAGAGGACATTGCAACTGATGCCCGTAGGCAGGAGAAGTTCCGTGACGGCCTTCAAGCTGACATCAAGCTCGCACTTCTAGTGCATGACATTGCTGATTTCGCTACCTTGGTGAACAAGGCCATCAATGTCGAAACTGGTCTGCAGGAATACCAAAGCTCTCACAGGCGCAACCGTGACACGGGCTCATCTTCGGCCCGTCCTCGCAGAAGCGCAAGATATGGATTCCCAACAGCATGTACCAGCCGAATACACCTGCCCCAAGGTAGTCCTATGATGCACCTCGTCTGCCTACTCCTCCAACTAGGCTGCCAAGGCTTCCAGCTCCACCACCCGGAGCTCCTGTCCCCACTCCCAATAATGGTCTGTGCTACAAGTGTGGTCAACCAGGTCACCTTGCCAGGAACTGCTATCAGAATCAGAACCAGAATCAACTGGCCCTTCCAGCAGCTGGCCGTGGAAACAACCAGGCCCGCAACAACAATAGTGCCAAGTCTTATGGCCGTGTTCATGCCAACCACGTTGATCTGAACGAAGCACAAGACCAGCCTGCTACTGTGATGGGTACACTCCTCGTAAATTCTGTACCAGCATCCGTTTTATTTGATACAGGAGCATCGCATTCATTCATATCAGCAGAATTTGCATTCATGCATGGCATTAAATACGAAGAGATGAACACTCTGCTAGTGGTACACACCCCTGGGGGCCAATGTCAAACCTCTATGGTTAGTCACGACGTTCCCGTTGAAATCGAAGGACTGGAATTCCTCGTCTCTCCCATTGTACTGAAGTCCTGTAGTATTGATCTTATTCTGGGAATGAATTGGTTAAAAGTGCATACTGCTTCTATCATTTGCGCCACCAAGACCGTCCATCTGCTACACCCTTCTGATGAAATAATAAGCTACAATGCTCGTCTGGTTCAAAATGCCGAGGCAAGGCTCTATGCATTGAATGCATTGAAAGCTGCACCACTCGAGGGCATTGAAAACATTCCCGTTGTTCGTGAATTCCAAGACGTCTTTCGTGAAGAACTTCCAGGGATTCCCCCTGCTAGATATGTAGAATTCGTCATCGACTTGAAACCAGGCACCACTCCTATAGCCAAGCGGCCCTACAAGATGCCGCCGCATGAACTCCATGAGCTTAAGGAGGAAATCGACAAATCTCTTCAAAGTGGTTTCATTCGCCCAAGTTGCTCTCCTTGGGGAGCACCTTCTCTCTTTGTCAAGAAGAAGGATGGGACAAACCGACTGGTCCAAGACTACCGTCCTATTAACCAAGCTACCATTCAGAACAAGTATCCTCTTCCTCGGATCAATGATCTGTTTGATCAACTGGCTGGTTCGTCAGTGTTCTCTAAACTCGACTTGAGGTTGGGCTACCACCAGATCTGTGTTCGTGAAGAAGATATCCCAAAGACCGCCTTTGTGACTCGATATGGATCATACGAGTACACCGTCATGTCTTTCGGCTTAACCTATGCTCCAGCCACCTTCTCTCGTCTGATGAACTATATATTCATGGATTACCTCGACAAGTTCGTCGTGGTTTATCTGGATGATATCCTGTTATTTTCCAAGAACGAAGAGGAACATGCTGAACATCTTCGTCTTGTGCTGGAAAAGCTACGAGAGCATCAACTATATGCCAAGTTCTCCAAATGTGAACTCTGGCTACCCGAAGTAACCTATCTTGGGAATGTCATCTCTAAGGATGGTATTGCCGTTAACCCTGAACGAGTTCAGGCTATTCTCGCTTGGACTCCTCCGAAGAATGTCAAGCAAGTCAGAAGTTTTCTCGGTCTCGCCAGCTATTGCCGTCGATTTGTCGAGAACCTCTCCAAGATCGCCAGGCCTCTAACTAACCTGTTGCAGAAGGGCGTCAAGTTCCAATGGACAGACAAATGTCAGGAAAGCTTCTAGGCACTCAAAGACAAGTTGACTTTTGCCCCAGTGCTAGCTCCACCTGATACTAAGAAGGACTTCATCATCTATTATGACGCTTCCCGTCAAGGATTAGGCTGTGTCCTAATGCAAGACCGCAAAATGATTGCTTATGCCTCTCGGCAATTGCGCCCTCACGAAGAGAACTACCCAGTTCATGACCTCAAAATTGCTGCTGTCATTCATACACTGAAGAAGTGGCGACATTACCTTCTCGGTAATCGTTGCGAGATCTTCACTGACCACCAAAGTCTGAAGTATCTGTTTACTCAGCCAGACCTGAACCTCCGTCAGCAGAGATGGATGGAGATTGTTACAGACTTTGACTTAGCTATTTCCTATACACTAGGCAAGGCTAATGTAATGGCTGATGCCTTGAGCCACAAGTCTTACTGCAACCACCTCCAGGTTCACAAAGTTCAGCCATCGCTTGTTGAAGAATTTAGAAAGCTGAACCTCCATATTGTTCCTCCGGGATCACTCGCTCCCGCTCCCGAAGATTTCCCCAAACGGAATCTCCATGTTGTTCCCAAGGGTTCTCTCAATACTCTGGTTGCGAAACAAGATCTTGTGGACACCATCAAATGGATACAGAAATGTGACGATGAAGTGGAGAGGATTAAACGTTATCTGGCAGAAGGAAAGCCCTCATTCTTCACTGTTGCTGATGATGGCACCTTATTCTTCAAAGGTCGCCTAGTGGTTCCGAGTAAGAAGGAAAACCTGGATATGACTCAGAAAGTTATGGAAGAAGCTCATGATACGCCTCTATGTATCCATCCTGGTAGTACAAAGATGTACCAAGACATCCGTCAGAGATTCTGGTGGTCTAATATGAAGCAAGACATTGCTTGTTATGTTGCTGAGTGTGACGTTTGCCGTCGTATCAAAGCAGAACATCAAAGGCCTGCTGGAACTCTGCAACCTATCTCTATTCCTGAATGGAAATGGGACCATGTTGAAATGGACTTCGTCACTGGATTTCCCAAATCGCAGAAAGGTAATGATGCTATTCTTGTCGTCATTGAACGGCTTTCTAAAGTTGCACATTTTCTAGCGGTCAAAGAAACGATCACTTCTAGCCAGCTTACAACTCTCTATATGTCCAGAATTGTTTCACTTCACGGTATTCCATTGGTTATCATCTCAGACCGTGGCAGCTTATTCACTTCAAGATTTTGGGCAAGTTTCCAAGAAGCTATGGGAACTCATCTGTCATTCAGCACTGCATTTCATCCCCAGTCGCAAGGGCAAGTTGAACGTGTCAACCAAGTTCTCGAAGACATGCTTCAAGCATGTGTTATTTCCTTCGGTAAGAAATGGGAGGAATCTCTCCCGTATGCTGAGTTCTCTTATAATAATAGCTATCAAGCTAGTCTGAAGATGGCCCCCTTCAAAGTGTTATATGGACGAAAGTGCCGAACCCCTCTGAACTAGTCAGAAACTGGGGAACGTCCACTCTTTGGTCCGGATATTATCCAACATGCCGAAGAACAAGTCCGCATTATTCACGAGAATCTCAAGACTGCTCAGTCACGCCAAAAGAGTAATTATGACCGTCATCATAAAGACATGGTCTATCAACCTGGCGAAAAGGCCTATCTTCGAGTTACACCAATGAAGGGTGCTCACCGCTTCAGGATCAAGGGAAAGCTAGCTCCCTGCTATATTGGTCCTTTCACTATTCTTGAGAGGTGTGCAAAAGTGGCATATCAACTGGAGCTTCCGTCAAACCTTTCTCTGGTTCACGATGTGTTCCACGTGTCACAACTCCGACGCTTCTTCAAGGACCCAATCCGAGCAGTGGATAATGAAGTGCTCGAATTGCAACAGGACCTCTCCTATAAAGAGCATCCGGTCCGCATTCTTGACCAAGCTGAACGCCGCACACGTCAGAAGGCGATCAAGTTCCTCAAAGTCCAGTGGTCGCACCATTCTAAAGATGAAGCTACCTGGGAACGTGAGGATCGTCTTCGCGATGAATACCCCGCGTTTTTTCCTTCTACCTCCTAAATCTCGGGACGAGATTTCTTGTAGTGGAGGAGATTTGTAACGCCCGGATAATCATGCTACAGTAATCTCACATTAATGGTGCCATGTCACCTTGGTCACTGTAGTTAATCTCGGGTTAATTCGAAACCGCGTCAAAATTCAAATTCAAATTAATGTCAAACGGCAAAAGTTTTCAAAATATTAAACTAAAATGTTCGGGGTGTGCAGTTAAATGCCTGGGTAATTATAATAAAGCTAACACATTTTTATAAAATGCCTAAATGAATTAAAATGAAATAAAACAAAAAATAAAAAGAAAATAAAATGCAAAACAGAAACCAGAAAAGAAAAAAACAAAAAAAGGCAAAGTGCCCCTCGCCCAACTGGGCCAACAGGCCCAGCTGGCCACTTCCGCCGGCCCGGTCGAACCGGCCCAGCCGGCCGGCCCACCCCCGTGCCATAACCTCCCCCCACTCCCCCCACTAGCCACCGACACACCCACTCTCCCCAAAAATATCTCCCCCCCCCCTCTCACCCCCGACTGGATCGGGATCAAGGGAGGAGGCCCTCGTCGCCGCCCCGCGCATCCGTCACCGGTGCTCCCCACCGGCTTGCCTCCTCTACGTCGTCATCCCCGCCCCCACCCCCCCGACCTCCGTCGAGCCCACTGCCCCGTCCCTACTCCCCCACCGTGAGCCCCCTCCATCTCCCTTGCATGCTCACCTCGCCTGCCCGCAACACAGTGCGGGTGTGCTCGTGCGCTCACACCCGCGCCGTGTGCGCCCATTGCCGCTCGTGCGCGCCCTACAAGACGCCCGCCCGCTCCCCGGGCCTTCCTCTGTTTGCCGTGCCCCCGCCGTCCGCGCCCTATGCGTGGCCGCGCCCCGACCTCGCTTGGCCGCCTCCCCCCGCTCTGCTGCCCCTCTCCCTCACCCCGTTCGGCTCGCCGCTCGCCCCGTCGACGGCGCCCTCGCCTCCGTCGCCCAACTGCGCCCTCGCCTCCGTCACGCCCCTGCTCCCTCGCCTCTGTCGCCCCTACACCCGCATCGGCGCCGTCCACCGGTGGATTCGCCGCGCTACCCCGCGACCACGCCGGCGTGCGCGCTCGCCGTTGTTTCCCTTCCCTGCGGCTGCTGCAGCTCGCTGCGGTGGCCGACAGAGCCCCGATGCGGCCCTCGCGGCTCCGACCGGCCAGCCGGGCCTGTGCCCGTAGACGCGCACGCCCACGCGCCCGCTAACCCACGCCCGATCCGCCCCCATTTGGCCCTCTGGGCAACTGCCAAACGGGGACCATTCCCCCCTCAGAACGTTTTAAAAAAAGGAAACAAAAATAATAAAAATAAATAATAAATAATAAAAATAAATAGATAATTAATTAATTAACTAATTAATTAACTTAATTAATTCTGATTAAATTAACAATTTAGATTAATTAATCTAATGACTAATTAACCTAATTAACTATTGTTAATTACTGATAGAGTATGATAGTGGGACCCACTGGTCAGGTTGACCAGTCAACCCTGCTGACTGCTAACGTCAGCATGACCTCATGCTGATGTCATAAATCCATTTTTGAATTAAATTAAATAATTAATTAAATTCCATAAATTAATAAAATCTTTAGAAAATCATGTCTTTTAATCCGTAACTCGGATTAAATTATTTTCAACATGAAAGTTGCTCAGAACGACGAGACGAACCCGGATACGCAGCACGTTCGTCCGCCACGCATCCCTAACATATCCAACTCGCAACTTCCCCCTCTGGCTCCTTTGCCCGAAAACGCGAAACACCGGGGATACTTTCCCGGATGTTCCCCCCCTTCCCCGGTATCACCTCTTACCGCGTTATGGCACCCCTAGCACCGATACATGTCATGTCATGCATCGCTATGCATCTGCTTGCTTAAATATTTATTGTTTCTTCCCCCTCTTCTTCCGCTAGACACCGAGACCGACGCCGCTGCTACCCAGTACGACTACGGAGTTGACGACCCCTCTCTCTTGCCAGAGCAACCAGGCAAGCCCCCCCTGATCACCAGATATCGCCTATTCTCTTCTACACTGCTTGCATTAGAGTAGTATAGCATGTTGCTGCTTTCCGTTTATCCTATCCTGATGCATAGCCTGTCCTTGTTACTACTGTTGTTACCTTTACCTGCTATCCTACATGCTTAGTATAGGATGCTAGTATTCCATCTGTGGCCCTACATTCTTATCCATCTGCCATGCTATACTATCGGGCCGTGATCACTCGGGAGGTGATCACGGGTATATACTATATACTTATACATGATACATGTGGTGACTAAAGACAGGTCGGCTCATAGGAGTACCCGCGAGTGGATCTTTGTGGTGGAGCGGCAGGGCAGGTTGAGACCACCTAGGAAAGAGGTGGGCCTGGCCATGTTCGGCGTTCGCGGATACTTAACATGCATAACGAGATCTTGGTATTTGATCTGAGTTGGGTCGTTGACCTTATACGCACTAACCGCCACGTGGGAGAAGATATGGGCAACCGGCGTCGTGGTATCAGCCGAAGCACTTCGTGACGTCAGCGACCGAGCGGCGCGTGCCAGATTGGACCGTGTAACGTGACTTCCGTTGTACTGGAGGTTGCGAGGTCTGCTTACGGCCGCGTTCGCAACGTGCAGGTGTGCTATGGGCGATGGGCCCAGACCCCTGTGCGCTTAGGTTTAGACCGGCGTGCTGACCTCTCTGTTGTGCCTAGGTGGGCCTGCGACGTGTTGATCTTCCACGGCCGGGCATGACCCAGGAAAGTGTGTCCGGCCAAATGGGATCGAGCGTGTCGGGTAATGTGGTGCACCCCTGCAGGGAAGTTAATCTATTCGAATAGCCGTGATCTTCGGTAACAGGACGACTTGGAGTTGTACCTTAACCTTATGACAACTAGAACCGGATACTTAATAAAACACACCCTTCCAATTGCCAGATACAACCCGGTGATCACTCTCTAACAGGGCGACAAAGAGGGGATCGCCGGGTAGGATTATGCTATGCGATGCTGCTTGGAGGACTTCAGTCTACTCTCTTCTACATGCTGCAAGACGGAGGCTGCCATAAGTGTGGTCTTCGACAGGATTAGCTATCCCCCTCTTATTCTGGCATTCTGCTGTTCAGTCCACCGATATGGCCCTTTACACATATACCATGCATATGTAGTGTGGCTCCTTGCTTGCGAGTACTTTGCATGAGTACTCACGGTTGCCTTGTTCCCCTTTTTTCCCCTTTCCTTTACCCGGTTGCTGCGACCACACGATGGATTCCAGGAGCCAGACGCCACCTTCGACAATGACTCCTACTACTCTGGAGGTGCTTACTACTACGTGCAGCCCGCTGACGACGACCAGGAGTAGTTAGGAGGATCCCAGGCAGGAGGCCTGCGCCTCGTTCGATCTGTATCCCCGTTTGTGCTAGCCTTCTTAAGGAAACTTGTTTAACTTATGTTTGTACTTAGATATTGTTGTTTTCGCTAACTCGTCTATGATCGAGCACTTGTATTCGAGCCCTCGAGGCCCCTGGCTTGTATTATGATGCTTGTATGACTTATTTATGTTTTAGAGCTGTGTTGTGATATCTTCCCATGAGTCCCTAATCTTGATCGTACACATTTGCGTGCATGATTAGTGTACGATTGAATCGGGGGCGTCACAGAACCCATCGCTTAGCTTCCTTAAATCAGCCACCATACCTACCTATTATGGCATTTCCATAGCCATTCCGAGATATATTGCCATGCAACTTTCCACCGTTTCGTTTATTATGACACGCTCCATCATTGTCATATTGCTTTGTATGATCATGTAGTTGACATCGTATTTGTGGCAAGGCCACCATTCATTTTTCATACATGTCACTCTTGATTCATTGCATATCCCGGTATATCGCCGAAGGCATTCACATAAAGTCATATCTTGTTCTAACTATCGAGTTGTAACTCTTGAGTTGTACGTAAATAAAAGTGTGATGATCTTCATTATTAGAGCATTGTCCCATGTGAGGAAAGGATGATGGAGACTATGATTCCCCCACAAGTCGGGATGAGACTCCGGGCGAAAAAAATAAAAGAGGCCAAAGAAGCCCAAATAAAAAAAGAGGCCAAAGAAGCCACAAAAAAATGAGAGAAAAAGAGAGAAGGGACAATGTTACTATCCTTTTCCACACTTGTGCTTCAAAATAGCACCATGATCTTCATGATAGAGAGTCTCTTATGTTTGTCACTTTCATATACTAGTGGGAATTTTTCATTATAGAACTTGGCTTGTATATTCCAATGATGGGCTTCCTCAAAATGCCATAGGTCTTCGTGAGCAAGCGAGTTGGATGCACAACCACTTAGTTTCTTTTGTTGAGCTTTCATACACTTATAGCTCTAGTGCATCCGTTGCATGGCAATCCCTACTCACTCACATTGATATCTATTGATGGGCATCTCCATAGCCCATTGATACGCCTAGTTGATGTGAGACCATCTCCTTTTTTTGTCTTCTCCACAACCACCATTCTATTCCACCTATAGTGTTATGTCCATGGCTCGCGCTCATATATTGCGTGAAAGTTAAAAAAGTTTGAGAATACTAAAGTATGAAACAATTGCTTGGCTTGTCATCGGCATTGTGCATGATGAGAGCATTTTGTGTGACGAAGATGAAGCATAGCCAAACTATATGATTTTGTAGGGATGAGCTTTCTTTGGCTACGTTATTTTGAGAAGACATAACTGCTTGGTTAGTATGCTTGAACTATTATTATTTTTATGTCAATACTAAACTTTTGTCTTGAATCTTTCGGATCTGAACATTCATGCCACAATAAAAGAAATTACATTGAGAAAAAATATGTTAGGTAGCATTCCACATCAAAAATTCTGTTGTTATCATTTACCTACTCGAGGACAAGCAAGAATTAAGCTTGGGAATGCTTGATACGTCTCCAATGTATCTATAATTTTTGATTGTTCCATGCTATTATATTACATGTTTTGGATGTTTAATGGGCTTTAATATGCTCTTTTATATTATTTTTGGGACTAACCTATTAACTGGAGGCCCAGTGCCAGTTTCTGTATTTTTGTCTATTTCAGTGTTTTGCAGAAAAGGAATACCAAATGGAATCCAAATGGAATGAAACCATCGAGATGATCTTTCTTGGAACAAACGCAATCTAGAAGACTTGGAGTTGAAGTCTGGAACTCCGCCAGGCGACCACGAGGCAGGAGGGCGCGCCCGGGGGGTAGGCGTGCCCCCCACCCTCGTGGGCCCTACGGACCTCCACCGACGTACTTCTTTCGCCTATATATACTCTTATACCCTAAAAACATCAGGGGGGGACCACGAAACCACTTTTCCACCGCTGCAACCTTCTGTACTCGTCGATATCTCATCTTTGGGCCTTTTCCGGTGATCTGTCGGAGGGGGAATCGATCACGGAGGGCTTCTACATAAACACCATAGCCTCTCCGATGATATGTGAGTAGTTTACCACAGACCTTCAGGTCCACTGTGATTAGCTAGATGGCTTCTTCTCTCTCTTTGGTTCTCAATACAAAGTTCTCCTTGATTTTCTTGGAGATATATTTGATGTAATACTCTTTTGCGGTGTGTTTGCCGAGATCCGATGAATTGTGGATTTATGATCAAGTTTATCTATGAATAATATTTGGTTCTTCTCTGAATTATTATATGCATGATTTGTTATCTTTGCAAGTCTCTTTAAATTATCAGTTTAGTTTGGCCTACTAGATTGATCTTTCTTCCAATGGGAGAAGTGCTTAGCTTTGGGTTCAATCTTGCGGTGTTCTTTCCCAGTGACAGCAGGGGCAGCAAGGCGCGTATTTTATTGTTGCCATCGAGGATAAAAGGATGGGGTTTATATCATATTGCTTGAGTTTATCCCTCTACATCATGTCATCTTGCCTAATGCGTTACTCTGTTCTTATCAACTTAATACTCTAGATGCATGCTGGATAGCGATCGATGTGTGGAGTAATAGTAGTAGATGCAGAATCGTTTTGGTCTACTTGACGCGGACGTGATGCCTATATTCATGATCATGCCTAGATATTCTCAAAATTATGCATTGGTTGCAAGGTTCTTGATTGTTTGTGCAGGCACTAGGTGACTTGCGTGTAGTCTCCTACTGGATTGATACCTAGGTTCTCAAAAACTGAGGGAAATACTTACGCTACTTTGCTGCATCACCCTTTCCTCTTCAAGGGAAAACCAACACATGCTCAAGAGGTAGCAAGTATGGCCTTCAACGCCCAGCAAAGAGTTATCTGAAGCGTCGGCTACTACCCCAATTTGACGACGAAGCCCTCGAGCCAATACTGTCAAGACACGACCGCGCTGATGAACCAGACCAGCCACCACGTGGACGGGACAAAGCGGCTACTTAGGCCAAACACTAGCCCGCACCACCCCGCCTTAGAGGAAAAGAGACAGGGGCTCCAGGATACACCTACGACTTATGACAGGACCTAGGCAATAGATCAGATCAAGCCAGATCAATCTATGGATCATGGGGATGTGCCCCCACGTGAGAAGATGCCCATCAGGCCTGGCGCAATAAGCTCAACCTCACCCAGGCCGAAAACCACATACAGACTTCATCCGAATTGCATCATGACATCGCCCGATACAGAGGCGCCCCACACCCATTATGCTTCACCGATGAGGTAATGGAGCACCAGTTCCCAGAAGGGTTTAAACCCGTGAACATTGAATCATACGACGGAACGACATATCCCATGGTATGGATCGAAGATTTTCTTCTCCACATCCACATGGCTCGCGGTGACGATCTCCACACCATCTAGTACCTCCCACTAAATATAAAGGGACCAGCACAGCACTTGTTAAATAGCCTCCTAGAAAACTCTATTGGTAGCTGGGAAGATCTGGAAGATGCCTTTAGAGACAACTTCCAAGGAACATATCTCCGGCCTCCACACGCCAATGACCTTAGCCACATAGTCCAGCAGCCCGGAGAGTCAGCTCGAAAGCTCTGGACTATGTGGCTAAGGTCATCGGCGTGTGGTTAAAAAGAACCGAATTGTCGACTGCCGGACGCCGAAGCCCTAGCGGCCTTTAAACACGGCATCCGGGATGAGTGGCTCGCCCGACACCTCGGCCAAGAAAAATCGAAGTCCATGGCAGCTCTTACCGCACTCATGAGCCGCTTTTTGCGCGGGAGAAGATGATCGCTCTCTGACTATAGCGCCAGAAAAGCTCCTGTCTGCTAGGACTATGTTGGTATTTTCCCAAAGAGGAAGGGATGATGCAGCACAGCGACGGTAGGTATTTCCCTCAGTGAAGAAACCAAGGTTATCGAACTAGTAGGAGAACCAAGCAACACAACGTAAACAACACTTGCACACAAATAACAACACCTCGCAACCCAATGTGTAAAAGGGGTTGTCAATCCCTTTCGGGTAACGATGCCAGAAATTGTAGTAGATTGAAATAATAGATCAAAATAAAATAAAGTGCAACAAAGAATTTTTGTATTTTTGGTTTAATAGATCTGAATAAAAATGCAAAGGAAAAGTAGATCGGAAGCAAATATATGAGAAAGAAGACCCGGGGGCTGTAGGTTTCACTAGTGGCTTCTCTCAAGAAAAATAGCAAACGGTGGGTAAAAAATTACTATTGGGCAACTGGTAGAACTTCAAATAATTATGACAATACCCAAGCAATGATCATTACATAGGCATCACATCCAAGATTAGTAGACCGACTCCTACCTGCATCTACTACTATTACTCCACACATCGACCGCTATCCAGCATGCATCTAGTGTATTAAGTTCATGGAAAAACGGAGTAATGCAATAAGAACGATGGCATGATGTAGACAAGATCTGTTTATCTATTGCGTAGATATAGATCTCGTCTTTTTATCCTTAGTAGCAACGATACATACTTGTTGGTTCCCTTCCTGTCACTGGGATCAAGCACCGTAAGATCGAACCCACTACCGGGCACCTCTTCCCATTGCAAGATAAATAGATCGAGTTGGCCAAACAAAACCCAAATATCAGAGAAGAAATACGAGGCTATAAGAGATCATGCATATAAGAGATCAAAGAAACTCAAATAACTTTCAAGGATATAAAAAGATGTAACTGATCATAAACTCGAAGTTCATCAGATCCCAACAAACACACCGCAAAAGAGTTACATCATATGGATCTCCAAGAGACCATTGTATTGAGAATTCAGTGAGAGAGAGGAAGCCATCTAGCTACTAAAAAGGACCCGAAGGTCTACAACGAACTACTCACGCATCATCGGAGAGGCACCAATGGAGGTGGTGAACCCCATCCAAGAAGGTGTCTAGATTGGATCTGGTGGTTCTGGACTCTGCGGCGGCTGGATGAATATTTCGTCGACTCCTCTAGGGTTCTGGGATTTTTTGGGTATTTATAGAGCAAGGAGGCGGTCCGGGGGCACCCGAGGTGGGCACAACCCACCAAGGCACGCCTGGGCCTCCTGCAGCGCCCTGGTAGGTTGTCCCCTCCTCGGGACTCCCCCGAGGTGCAACCAGGGCCCAACTTCTTCCTTTTGGTCCATAAAAAATCATCGTGAAGGTTCATTGCATTTGGACTCCATCTGATATTGATTTCCTGCGATGTAAAAAAACATGGAAAAATAGCAACTGGCACTTGGCACTATGTCACTAGGTTAGTACCAAAAAATGATATAAAATGACTATAAAATGAGTATAGAACATCCAAGATTGATAATAGAATAGCATGGAACAATGAAAAATTATAGATACATTGGAGAAGTATCAGCATCCCCAAGCTTAACTCCTACTCGTCCTCGAGTAGGTAGGTGATAAAAATAGAATTTTTTATGTGGAGTGTTGTTCATCAAGTCATATCATATTCGTTTCTTTATAGCATGGACATTTGGACTTTTCATGTGATTCAAAGCAATAGTCTAGTTTTGACATAATAATTTAGATACTCAACCATATCAACAAGCAACCATGTCTTTCCAAATATCAATGCTAAAATAAGTTATCCCTAGCCCATCATGCTCAATCATTGATCCAGTCATGAAACACACTCGAATATTAACTACACCCAATACTTAAGAACGATCATATTGCCTCCTAGTTGGTGATTTTTTAAGAGAGGATGGAGACTCAAATTCAAAAATAAAAATTGCATAAAGTAAAAGAAAGACCCTTCGCAGAGGGAAGTAGGGATTTGTAGAGGTGCCGGAGCTCAAAGCGAAAAAATTGAGATAACATATTTTGGGAGGTGTATCCATCCCACCAACGAAAACGACTCAGAGCTACGAACACTTTGCATGCTAGATATGCCATAGGCGGTTCCCAAACAGAAAATAAAGTTTATTCCTTTTTCCACCATACTTTCACTTTCCATGGCTAGCCGTATCCACGGGTGCCCTCCATACCAACACTTTCCAAGAAATTTATTATTTGACAACATAAAGTAAATTCATTTTTGCATTTCCGGACTAGGCATCTCTAAAATCTTTTCCTTACTCTCGTGCAATGACAAGTGAATAACCACTCATCATGGGAATAACACATCCAGCATGGAAAATATAGCCACCCGTTATGGTTCCGCGAGCGAAACAAACACACAAAAGAGAAGTTTATTTTGAAAATTAGAGATGGCACATGCAAATTTGCTTAGAACG
This sequence comes from Triticum urartu, assembly GCF_003073215.2. Classification (NCBI taxonomy): domain Eukaryota; kingdom Viridiplantae; phylum Streptophyta; class Magnoliopsida; order Poales; family Poaceae; genus Triticum; species Triticum urartu. The sequence continues at coordinate 589,670,910 of NC_053024.1, read as the reverse complement.
GCAAAAGAATACCGCATATAGGTAGATATAGTGGACTCATGTAGCAAAACTGGTTTAAAGGATTTTGGATGCACAAGTAGAGGTCATACTTAGTGCAAAATGAAGGCTAGCAAAAAGATTGAGAAGCGAACAACCAAGAAACGAATAATCTCATAAGCAAGCATTAAGCATAATTAACACTCAATAATGCACCACAAGTAGGATATAATTTTCCTTGCATGATTATTGACTTTCGTGCATGCATAGGGAATCAAAAACCTTAACACCAATACTCTTACTAGAGCACAATTACTCATCAACATAACTCACATATCACGTCATCATATCTCAAAAACAATTACTAAGAATCAAGTTTATTTTGTCCAATGATCTTCATGACATTTTCCCTTTTAATCTTCTTGGATATCTATCACTTTGGGACTAATTTTCATGTGATGCTTTTCATAAGCTCAAACAAATATAAGTGAAGATCATGAGCATAACAATTTTTCTTTCTCTCAAAATAATTTAAGTGAAGCAAGAGAGACTTTCTTAAAAAAAATTACTAACTCTCAAATAAATCTAAGTGAAGCAAGAGAGCATTTCTTCAAAAATAACAAAGCACACCATGCTCAAAAAGATATAAGTGAAGCACTAGAGCAAGTCCTAGCTCGTAAAAGATTTAAGTGAAGCGCAAAGAGCAATTCTAACAAGTCATGATATAATTTTGGCTCTCACAAATAGGTGTGTCCAGCAAGGATTGATGACTTAAAACACAAAATAAAACAAGCAAAGACACATAGCATACAAGACGCTCCAAGCAAAACACATATCATGTGAAATAAAAATATAGCCTCGAGTAAAATACCGATGGTTGTTAGAAGAAAGAGGGGATGCCACTCGGGGGCATCCCCAAGCTTAGTAGGTTGCTCATTCTTGGATAATATCTTGGGATGCCGGGGCATCCCCAAGCTTAGTCTCTTCTATCCTTCTTTCATCCATCGTAAGATAACCCAAAACTTGAAAACTTCAATCACACAAAACTCAACAAAACCTTTGTGAGATCCGTTAGTATAAGAAAGAAAACTACTACTATAAGTGTTGTATCAAACCAATTCATATTTTGTTTTTATATTATATCTACTGTATTCCAACTTTTCTATGGCAAAAACTCATCAAAGAAAACCATAGAGCCATCAAAATAAGCACTCAACACAAAAAAAAACAAAATCTGTCAAAACAGAATAGTCTGTAGTAATCTAACTTTAGCAAATACTTATATAACTCCAAAAATTCTACCAAAATAGGAAAACCTGGGTAACTTTTATATTAATCTTCTGCAAAAATAATTGGCATTTTATCACGTTCTAGTGATTTTTAACAATTATTTTTGTTAGCACAAAGTTCCTGTCTTTTTCAGCAAGATTAAACAACTACCACCCAAGAAGATCCTGTAGGCTTTACTTGGCACAAACACTAATTAAAACATAAAAACACAATCATACCAGTAGCATAATTGTGTAAACACTCAAGAACAGAAATAAAAAAGAAAAAATAAATTTTATTCATTGGGTTTCCTCCCAATAAGCGCTATAGTTTTATGCCCTTAGCTAGGCATAAAATTTCAACGATGCTCACACAAAAGATAATAATTGAAACACAAAGAGAGCATCATGAAACATGTGACAAACACATTTAAGTCTAACATACTTCCTATCCATAGGAATTTTATAGGAAAACAAATTATCAAGACAAGAAATATCTAGCATATACAAAGGAGAGGAATAAAACATTGACAATCTCAACAAAACGAGAGGAAATTTAATAACATGAAAATTTCTACAACCATATTTTACTCTCTCAGAATAATTATATGTAGGATCATAATCAAATTCAATAATATAACTATCATATAAAATTTTCTCTTTATGATCCACATGCATGCAAAGTTGACACTCTTCCAAAATAGTGGGATCATCAAATAAAGTCATGACCTCTCCAAACCCACTTTCATCAAAAAATTAATAAGATTGAACACTCCGAAAATATGTGGGATTATTTTTAGCTAAAGTTGACACTCTTCCAAACCCACTTTCAATATTATCGCAAACATATTCATCATGAGGCTTAAATAAATTTTCAAGATCATAAGAAACATTATCACCACAATCATGATCATTAAATAAGTAGCGGACATAACAAAACAAAGATCCCCAAGCTCAGGTTTTTGCATATTATTAGCACAATTGACCTTAATAGAATTTATAGTAAAATTATTGCAATCATGATTTTCATTCAAGGAGCTATCATGAATCACTTCATAAATTTCTTCATCACAATTTTTAGATTCATGAATTTCAAGCAAAACTTCATAAAGATAATCTAGCGAACTCAATTCACTAGCAATGGGTTCATCATAATTGGATCTCTTGAAAAGATTAGCAAGTGGATCAGGATCCATATCAATTGATTTTTAGCAAGCCAAGATGCAAGCAAATAGAAGACACATGGCAAGACAAGAAAACATGAGATCTGACGAGAAAACGGCGAACGAAAAAGAGGGCGAATAAAACGGCAAATTTTTGTGAAGTGGGGGAGAGGAAAACGAAAGGCAAATGGAAAATAATGTAAATTGCGAGGAGATGAGATTTGTGATTAGGAACCTGGTTATGTTGAAGATCCTCCCCGGAAACGGCGCCAAAAAATCCTTTTGATCGCTCTCTGACTATAGCGCCAGAAAAGCTCATGTCTGCTAGGACTACGTCGGTATTTCCCCAAAGAGGAAGGGATGATGCAGCATAGCGACAATAGGTATTTCCCTCACTGAAGAAACCAAGGTTATCCAACCAGTAGGAGAACCAAGCAACACAACGTAAACAACACTTGCACACAAATAACAACACCACGCAACCCAATGTGTAAAAGGGGTTGTCAATCCCTTTCGGGTAACGATGCCAGAAATTGTAGTAGATTGAAATAATAGATCAAAATAAAATAAAGTGCAACAAAGAATTTTTGTATTTTTGGTTTAATAGATCTGAATAAAAATGCAAAGGAGAAGTAGATCGGAAGCAAATATATGAGAAAGAAGACCCGGGGGCTGTAGGTTTCACTAGTGGCTTCTCTCAAGAAAAATAGCAAACGGTGGGTAAAAAATTACTATTGGGCAATTGGTAGAACTTCAAATAATTATGACAATACCCAAGCAATGATCATTACATAGGCATCACATCCAAGATTAGTAGACCAACTCCTGCCTGCATCTACTACTATTACTCCCCACATCGACCGCTATCCAGCATGCATCTAGTGTATTAAGTTCATGGAAAAACGGAGTAACGCAATAAGAACGATGACATGATGTAGAAAAGATCTGTTTATCTATTGCATAGATATAGATCTCATCATATTATCCTTAGTAGCAACGTTACATACGTGTTGGTTCCCTTTCTGTCACTGGGATCAAGCACCGTAAGATCGAACCCACTATCGGGCACCTCTTCCCATTGCAAGATAAATAGATCAAGTTGGCCAAACAAAACCCAAATATCAGAGAAGAAATACGAGGCTATAAGAGATCATGCATATAATAGATCAAAGAAACTCAAATAACTTTCATGGATATAAAAAGATATAACTGATCATAAACTCGAAGTTCATCAGATCCCAACAAACACACCGCAAAAGTGTTACATCATATGGATCCCCAAGAGACCATTGTATTGAGAATTCAGCGGGAGAGAGGAAGCCATCTAGCTACTAACTACGGACCCGAAGGTCTACAAAGAACTACTCACGCATCATGGGAGAGGCACCAATGGAGGTGGTGAACCCCATCTGAGATGGTGTCTAGATTGGATCTAGTGGTTCTGGACTCTGCGACAGCTGGATGAATATTTCGTCGACTCCCCTAGGGTTCTGGGATTTTGGGGGTATTTATAGAACAAAGAGGCGGTCCGGGGGGCAGCCGAGGTGGGCACAACCCACCAGGGTGCGCCTTGGCCTCCTGGCGCGCCCTGGTGGGTTGTCCCCTCCTCGGGACTCCCCCCAGGTGCAACCAGGGCCCAACTTTTTCCTTTTGGTCCATCAAAAATCATCATGAAGTTTCGTTGCATTTGGACTCTATCTGATATTGATTTCCTGTGATGTAAAAAAACATGGAAAAACAACAACTGGCACTTGGCGCTCAAAATACCTTGGACATCAACAGAGGGACAATACGGATAGGTCTATAGTCCGGTTTGACCCTATATGACCTTGATCTTTTTATTTGATCATTTTTCTGTTTCTTCTCCAATACCGCAGGTGCATTAAAACCTAGCTACTCCACGGACGTACAAGGACTCTCTTTGATCCCGGTTTCGTATGGAGTCGTGGGCCGTTCCTCTCAAGGAATCTCTCTCAACGGTGAAAAGCGACGCAGACATGCGGCAGGGTATCCAAAGGACCTTCAAGACCACCTTTTTTTAAGACATGTATGGAGCTTTTCCCTTGTTCTTAAATTCTGGGCATGAAAAATAGCCTTGACGCTTCTGGCATCCTTTGTAAAAACACGTTTTGACATACCCATCAGACTATAATGGAAACAGTTTCGCCCAACCTTGTTCGGTATTGGCTTATTTCTTACCCTGTCTCCCCTATTTACGTCAGATGGGCACTTACACCTCGAAATGATTTAATGGCCAGGGCCTTTGTTCAGCCAAAAATATATTTTCGAAAACAGAAAGTCCGAAGACTCTCAGAGTAGATTTCGGTTTCTCGAATACTGCATTATATGCATCGGCTCCAAATCAATAGTTGAGTTGCCCGGCTCCTGTGGTTACTATCTTACGTTCCGTTTGCTCGGCTAAGGTAGTAAAGGGAGAACTACTGTGATTGTGTTTCTGGTTTGCCCGGTCAAACACCTCAGTAGAGAAAGCCGAAAACTGACTGTCATGATGTGGCGAGAGCTGGTCAGCAATTGGCGACTTACTAAATCTCTAGTGATTTTTTCTGTATTATACGAGGGACTGACTTCGGTTCGGTCACGCGCCTAAGGCACCCCAGTTTGGATAGCCGCACACGCACTAGGGGCTAGTTCTTAGCCCCATCGTCAAACTCCTATGGCTAAGTGAAAGTGCTAAAGCCGCATAGTCTGATTGCCTGGTTCGCTAGTAAGTCACCTCCTTACGGACCAAGTCGTTGGGTCAAGAGTGATTACACGTTATTCCGAACACCCCCGTAGCATCTACGTGGAGGCTGAAGCCGATGACTGGCAAAATTTCAGAATAATAAAATACCGACGCACAGGAGGAAAGTAATTCGGATAAAGACACAAATACATTATAAGGCCTTATTTCATAATACAAAGTCTGGGTGTCGGGGCTTGGGTGCGACATATGCCAAAGGATGGCTTATCGTGGTGGGAGCGAGTAGAACGTCGCCGGTGCCTGGAAGCGGGATGAGGCGTAGACACGAACGCCGGTGTACTTTACCCAGGTCCGGGGCTCTCCTAGGAGATAACACCCCTAGTCCTGCTCTGCGGTGTCTCCGCATGATCACTAAGGCAAAGTGAGTACAAGGTTGCTCCTTGAGCTGGTTTATGGAGATAGGAGAAGGCAAGGCTAGCTTTCTCCTCCCTATATGAACTGGTCTAGTGCTAATGGATTCAAACCATTTGCATGGGTGCCTTGGGGGGTTTATATAGGCCTACCCCCTACGGGTACAATGGTAATCCGGCTGGGCGAAGGGCCCAGCCGTCAGTCTCTTCGGCCACCGGCTTTTCCGTCGACTGCTAGGGCCCACCGACTGGTGGGTCCCGCCGATTGGTCCGGTACGGGGCCGACATGCCGCGTCCGCCGCTTGTGGGTCTTGCCGGCTGCTGATTACTGTAGTCGTGCTTCTAATGATGCAGGCTTGGTCATGGGGTCGTGGCTACAGCCCCGCCGCCTGGCGGGCGATTACTGTAGCCACTCCCCGTCTCGTCTGGTTAATGGCGCGTGGGACCCATGGGAGGGGCAGGCCGACTCCTAGGGGCCGACTCCCACAGGGTCCGACTGGTGGCGCCTCTTGCCGTCTTCTGGACTCTCGCTGACTGGTGGGGCCCGTCGGCCTTAGGTCGTACAGACAGGCCGTCGTGGGCGCAGGACTCCGCCCGCTGGTGCTGATGTCAGGGATGGCATGGCAACAGTGCTGCGCCAGACGGAGATCTCCGTGGGTGCAGCGCACTGTGGCCACGCCAGCCTCGGGAAAGGGAGGGGAGTGGGCTTCACTGTAGCCACTCCCCGTCCAGTCCCCCTTAATGAGGGCATGGGTGTTGTGGGTGCCGCGGGCCGACTCCCGGTGGCCGTCTTCTCTGGAAGCCGGCAGGTAGGAGTCGGCTGGTCTTGACTTCGCCTCCTGGACTTGGCCGCGAGCGGGCAGTCGGTTGTTCCTCCAGCCGGCTTCCAGAAGGCGGCTCTTCATCTTGGGGTCTCGAGGGGCGCAGTCAGCCCTGATGCCTTGAAAGGTTCTAGGCTTCGGGTTAGCCTACCCATGGCCCATTACTCCGACAGTAGTCCTCGAAGCTGGTGAGGTGCCGCGGATGATCATCCGTGAAGCCTCAACAGCTTCTCTCTCCGAGTGCCTGAGGTGAAAACTTCTTTTGACTTCTGCTGGGCCGACTGCTAGGAGTCGGTCTCGCCCAATTCGACTTGTGCAGAGTTTTCGAATGCCTCAGCGGGATCTAAATGGTGTGATAGCTAAGCTTCCAGGCCGCCTCCCGTTTCGGGCCCGTCACGTGGCAACACGCGGTCGGGCCAACCTCCCCACCCACGCGTGCGACGGGACAGGACTATAGGCGGGGCCCGCCACCACCGCACCTCGGCTCATGAGCGGATCCGCTGCGGCCGTGCCAGACGGTTGGTGTTCCCGTGGGGTAACTACGTGCAGTAACTCCGCGCGATAAATCGTGCGGGTCGTGGGGTCGTGGGCGCAGTTAATCCCACGACCGCCCCCTCGGCTTCGCAGCTCATGGGTCTATAAGTAGGGGGAGAAGGGGGAGCGGCAGAGCGTGCGCGCCCTTCCTCCATGCTACTCCTCCTTCTTCTTCCTTGCTCCGCCACACCCCCAAACTTCACCGAGCGCTGCGGTGACCCGCTCACGATGCTCTCTTCTTCCGCCGCCGCCCCCCCCCCCCTCGGTGCACTCCGGCACCTGGGATGGATCAGAGGTCCACGACGATCACATCGAGTTTCTCCGCAAGATGCGTCGGCTCCCTGGCAAGGACTATGTGCGGGTCCGCCTTACACCAAGGGGGAAAATCTCGCCAGCGCCGCAGGAGGGCGAGCGGGTCATCTTCCGCTCGCACTACCTGTGTGGCCTAGGCCTGCCGGCGAGCGGCTTCTTCCGTTCCTTTCTTGAGCTCTACGACCTCCAGCCACACCACCTCATGCCCAACACGGTGGTGCTGCTGTCCGCCTTCGTCACCTTGTGCGAAGGCTTCCTCGGAGTCCTCCCCACCATCGAGCTCTAGGGGGAGTTCTTCTTCTCCAAGCTCGGCACCCAGGCCGCAGGCGTGCTGGCTTACTACGGCGTGTTCATCGCCCTGCGGAGGTCGGGGGCCGACAACCCTTTCCCCTCCATCAAGCTGATAAAGTCGGTGAAGATGTGATAGCGATCGTAGTTCTACGTGAAGAGCGTCTTCACGGAGGGCGATTGGGTCAATCTGCCGGCTTTCGTAGCCGGCCCGCCGGCTAGGAGGCTGCCCAACGGGTCGTATCGGGCCAAGACGCTAACGCCCGTGGGAGCCGGCGCCGTCACGCGACTCCGAGTGCTGACGCAGTCGGAAGGCCTGACTGGTCCGGATCTGCTGGCCGCCTTCGTGGCGCGCCAAGTTCTCCCGCTCCAAGGTCGCCCCCACATGATATGCCAGATGAGCGGGCACCAAGACCCGAGTCGGATGTGCACCAAGGACATGATTCACGAGGAGGTGGCCTACATGGTGAACTACCTCTCGGACATCAAGCTTTTGGAAGGTTGGCAGTTCGGCAAGGAGCCGTATTCTCGTGCCAACCCCCCGCCTATTGTGAGTTGCCTCTTTTCTTCTTTCTTTAACTTGTCTTCTTTCTTGCCGAGTTTGTCTTGTCCGACCTGACCAGTCGGCTTTGGTCAGAATCCCCTCCTCCATTCATCAGCCGGCACCGCAGGGCCGGCCCACGAGTTCCTCGTCGACCGGGCGGAGAGCGATGTCGACGACCCCGATCTGGCGGCGGCGGCTTTGGAAGACTACGCCGAGGGAGGAGGCGGCCCGCGGCTCGGGGCCAGTCTAGAGGACTGGCCTGATGATGATGAGGAAGTCGCCCCCCGCCACCAGCCAGGAGCTGGCCAGCCTGGCGCGAGCTCTTCTGCCGCGCCGGACGCTCTAGGCGGCGGGAAGAAACATAGGGCCGTGTCGAGCTTGTTCGGCAGTCGGCCGAAGAAGTCCAAGAGCTCGGCCGCGGCGACGAAACGGGATGAGGCGGCCGCGAAGGCCAACCGCTTCTCCAAGGAAGTGAAGAAGCCGCCGCTGGTCTCCGCGTAAGTGCTCCAGCCCTTCGCCTTTATTTTTCCTTTGTTGAACTTGTCTGAGTCTTCACTTGTTTTCCCTTGGTCTAGGGCTCCCCTCTCCCTGGAGAGGGTCGCTGCCGCCTCTGTCATTGGGTCGGCGGAGACGTCCGCCACCACTCGGAGGATTGACCCCGCCGCCGACCTCCGGGAGGTGACAGAGCGGAACACGCAAGAGAAGCGCGCAGAGGAAGAGAACGCCCGCCTGGAGAAGGCGGAGGCCGAGAAGGCGGAGGCCGCCGCCAAGAAGAAGCTGGCGGAGGCCGAAGCCGCCGTCGTGGCGAGGAAGCAGGCTGAAGAAGCCGCGCACCGCCAATCGGCGGTTTTTGTCACCCCGCTGAGCTCCGCGCCACCGCCTCCGGAGTTCACGGGGCAGACTGGGGAAGCCGGCGGCGAGAACCCGTCCATGGAGGAGGATGGCGGCTACGCCTTTGTGCCGGACGTGATTGTGCCGCCACCACCGCCTTCTGGAAGCGCATGAGGTGGGCAGCCAGCGGACCCGCCGGTGTCGCCGAATGAGGACGAGGTCGTGGCGGGCCTGATTCTTCAAGTCGGCGCGTCGACGTGCCGCCGTCTTGCGAAGGTGGCCTCGGCGCCGCCCCCCTTGGAAGCGGGTGCCACAAGTTCCACGATCCTGGACACCGAGGCGACAAGCGCCGCGCGCACTGGGTGGGTGCGGGTAAGCGGGACAGGCCCACTGAACCAGGCGCTTCTGGACGTCCAGGCCAAGATCCGAGCCGAAGGCGACGCCCTCCAGAACTGCACCAAGGCGCATCTGGCGTCGCGAGCAGCCATTCGGGTATGTTTCCTCCTTCTTTGTTTCGGTTTCTTGTTTTTCTTCGTGGGGGCACGCCAGCGCACCCACTGGGTGTAGTCCCCAAGTTTCGGGCCGGCTGCTGAGCAGGCGGCTCAGAACTCCAATCGGCGAGTTCCAAGTACTAACATTTGTCCGAAATCTCTGTCACAGGATTACCACAATCTTCGTGCGACCACCTTCAACCGCAACGTCGAAGAGCTGGCCAAGCTGGCCGCCGACTTGTCGGACAGCTGGAGTGAGTTCTCTTCCTTCTCTGCGGGGGTGCACTGGCGCACCCGCGGGCTGTAGTCCCCCAGATTCGGGCGGACTGCTGAGCAGTCGGGCCGGATCTTCCCAGCGATCTTCTTCCTTTTAGATAGCTGACGCCTTTTTTCTTTTTGTTCTTCAGAGGCCAACGCCACCCTACATTAGCAGCTGGGCGAGGCCAACACTGCGCTGCATGCCAAGGGGGAGGAGTGCAACAAGCTGGCCGCAGAGCGTGATCTATTGGTCGCGCAACTGACAGAGCAGAAGCAGCTTCTCAAGAAGACCCAAAAGGAGGCGGAAGAGAAAGAGACCTCCCTCCCTGCTGAGTTCGCGAGCGAGCGCTCCTCCTGGACTGACAAGGAAGCGATGCTGGCCTCCGGCTTCCATGAGATCGAGGATCTCGTCGATGGTGAGTTTCTCCTTGTCTTCCTTTTTTGAGTTGCCGGCTGTTGGTCGAGCCGACTTTTGGTTTTTGACTTCTTTCTTCGTTCTTCTGTCTTGGCAGACTTCTTCCCTGGCCACTCGCAGGCCGCCAACCAGGCCATCGAGCCTGATCGTGAAGGGTGGAGGGCGAAAGGCGCAGAGATCGCCCCCGACGCCCCCCGAACTCTTAACGAGCAGATCCTGAGCATCGAGGCTCGCCTTCGGACGGCCCACCGGATGCTGCGCCGGCTTCATCATATCGGCGCCCAGGTGATCGCCACCCTATGGCCAGAAATGCAGGCTCCGCGCACTCCCATTCGAATTGCCGACTGGCTGGAGGTCGCGGTTGGCCGTCTTGAGGCCTAGTAGGGCTCCTCGGCCCGGGCCAGAGCGCGCCGGACCTTGGAGTTCGTGAAAGTGTGGTATCCTGGGCTGGATCTGGACCGGCTAGCCACGTTCCGGCTAGAGGCCCAGGCGGAGCTGGCGGTCGTGGAAGACACCCTCGTACAGCGCGCGGCGTCGATCGCCGAGTACACTGATACCAGCGTCTTCGTCCCGGAGCGGGCTGAAAATGGTGAAGAGGCGCCGCCGGAGTGGCTCGGGATGAATCTAGACGATGGCGAGGACTCGGTGGAGGTGATCGGCTCCAGTAGCGAGGAGGAAGGCGAGGCGGAGGAGGGAGGCGAAGGGGAGGCACCAGTCGATGGAGCAGACGGCCAGCCTCAGCTCGACCGTGCCTCCAGCAACGAGCCGCGCCCGGCCGAGCCGGCTACCACTAGAGGGGATCAAGCTGAGACCGACCAGCCGGCCGCCCCACCAACTGGCACCGCCGACTCCTCCGATCCTCCGAACCCGTCTGCCGCTTCCTAGGCCGCCACTTTATCTTTGGTTTTATCTGCTTAATAGTCTTTGAAGAACTTGTTAATTTGCACAATTCCACTCGCGGGGTGTATTTTGAACTTCTGTTGGAAGATCCGGCCAAGGGCCTTTGCTATGTAAATATTCATCCGAGTTCTATCTCCTCTTGCTTAATGCTCCTTTGACTTTTTCCTTTGCCGCCTTCCCTTAGTTGCCGTCTTGCCAGCCGAACAGCCGCTCTGCGGACTGCTGCTGGATCAAGTACTTGGCTACATTGGGAAGGCAAGTACTTAGCCGTTTAATAGTTCTTTAGCAAGTTGAGTAGAAGATAGCGAGCCGGCTACTTAGGAGTCGGTTGTAAAAAAGGCTGCAAGCCAGCCTAAACTATGTTTATGCCATGAGTCCTTAGTCATTTTTCATGTGGACGCCCATTCTACCTTACTCCTGCCCACCAGACAGTCGCCCTACGAGCTGCGGCTTCTGACAGGAGATGGCTTAGATGCCACACACTACTTGTCCGACTGCAGGAAGCATTTCATAGTGCAAGGCGGCAAGTCCCCGGGCCGACTAGTCGAACCCGGTGCCAAGCGGCATAACAAAGAACAACATACTCATAGCCATAATTCTTATCATATAGATAAAAGAGGGCAGTCCCCGTGTTCTTCTCGGGGGGCCCGAAATCTTAGTACTTTAATACAGAAGGTAGCGTGGTACATACTACATCAACTGTAAAATCTTCAGAGGAGATTTGCATTCCATGGCCGCTCCATCTCTTTGCCAGAGTCGTCCCTCTTGCGTGCTCGGGGCTTCTGAGCATCGATCAGGTAGTAGGAGTCGTTGCCCAACACTTTACTGATGATGAAAGGGCCTTCCCAAGGTGCTGAGAGCTTGTGCTGGCCGGCTGTTCGCTGGATCAGCCGGACCACAATGTCTCCTTCTTGGAAAGATCTCGGCTTGACCTTCCTGTTGTAGTATCGGCGCGGGCTCTGCCGGTAGATGCTGGACCGGCTGAGTGCCAACAGCCGGCCCTCTTCCAGCAGATCGACACCGTCTTGGCGTGCTTCTTCTGCTTCCTCCTCGATGTACATGGTGACTCGTGGGGAGTCGAACTCTATGTCCGTTGGGATGACGGCTTCGGCACCGTAGACGAGGAAGAAAGGCGTGAAGCTGGTTGACTTGTTTGGAGTTGTGCGCAAACTCTAGAGGACGGCTGGCAACTCGTCAAGCCAAGAGCCGGCTGAACGCTCTAGAGGCTCGACCAGTGGATGCTTGATGCCGGACAGGATGAGGCCGTTTGCTAGCTCTACCTGGCCGTTTGACTGTGGATGGGCAACGGACGCTAAGTCCAATCAGATGCCCTACATCGCGTAGAAACGGGCCAAGGCACCTTTGGCAAAATTTGTGTCGTTGTCGGTGATGATGTTGTGTGGTATGCCGTATCGAATTGTGATGTCGGAGATGAAAGTTACGGCAGTCGGACCATTCAGCTTCTTGATCGGCTTTGCTTCTATCACTTGGTGAACTTGTCCACCGCGACAAGTAAGTGAGTCAGGCCACCTCATGCTGTCTTGAATGGTCCCACCATGTCCAGGCCCCAAACAGCAAAGAGCCAGGCAATGGGGATAGTCTTGAGTGCAGAAGCCGGCTGATGCGGCTTGGAGCAGAACTTCTGGCACCCTTTGTATTTTTGGACCAAGTCCTTGGCATCTTCTAAGGTAGTCGGCCAGAAGAAACCATGTCGGAAGGCTTTGGTGACGAGTGCTCTTGAAGCCGCATGGTGGCCACACTCGTCTTGATGGATGTCTCTGAGAATTGCTTGGCCTTGCTCTGGCTCCATGCAGTGCTGGTAGACGCCAGTGACACTGCGCCTTACAAGCTCTCTGTTGACTATGGTGTAGGCTGCTGCCCGGCGTTGCACTTGCCGAGCTAAGATCTCATCAGTTGGCAGCTCTTTGCTCACCAGGAATTTGAGGATAGGCTGGGGCCATGAGGGTGCTGTGATTTCTTCGACTGTCAGAACTACGACTTGGACGAGGGCGGCTGGGCCGGGAGGCGGCGGGTTGGAGTCGGCAGCTGCTTGCTGGGTCGGTGAAGTCCCCGGGCCGATTGGCGCAGTCCCTGGGCCGAGCTCTGAAGTCTCCGGGCTGACCGCCGCGATCCCCGGGCCGGGTTCTGAAGTCCCCGAGCCGGCTTTGACTGCCGCGATCCCGGAGCCGCCTGCCAAAATTCTCATGCCGTCTGCTGGGGCTCTTGAGTTGGATCCAACTTCTTCAGGAGGAGCCGACACAAAGATGGAGTCTGATTCCGTTGAAGGCTTGACAGACGGCTTGAGGAGGCGTTGAAGGGCGACACCGGACGGTATTGCTAGACGGGTGGAGCCGATTCGTGCCAGGGCGTCTGCTTGGTCGTTGTCGTTTCTTGGCACATGGAGGAACTCACACCCCTCAAAATATCCACTGAGTTGCTGCACGAGGAAGCGGCAGCTCGCCATGTTTGCATCTTTGGCGTCCAAGTCGTCGGACGACTGCTGGACCACCAAGTCGAAGTCGCCATAACACAGGATCCGGCGAATGCCAAGTTCTTTGGCAAGCCCGAGCCCGTGAATGAGCGCCTCGTATTCGGCGACGTTGTTGGAGGCGGCAAAATGTTTTTGTAGCACATATTTGAGATTGTCGCCTTTGGGAGAGGTGAGGACGATGCCGTCTCCCAAACCGGTGCGCATCTTGGAGCCGTCAAAATGCATCCGCCAATGGGTGGAGTCAGGCGCTGGCGGCAGGTACTGGGTCTCGGCCCAGTCGACAAGGAATTCGGCTAATGGTTGCGACTTGATGGCGGTGCGAGGCTGGTAGTAGATGGTGTAGGGGGCCAACTCTATGGCCCATTTGGCCACTCGGCCTGAAGCATCTCGGCTTACAATGATCTCGGCTAGTGGAGCTGTGCAGACCACAGTGATTGGATGCTCTTGAAAGTAAGGCTTCAACTTCTTGGTGGCAAAGTGTACGCCGTAGCACATCTTCTGGTAGTGGGGGTAGTTTTGCTTGGAGGTCGACAGTACTTCGATCAAGTAATACACCGGTCTCTGGGTAGTGCCTTGACTTCCTCTTTGCGCTCTACCACAATAACTGTGCTGACTACTCGGCTGGTGGCTGCGATGTATAGGAGCATGGGCTCCTTGGGAGTCGGAGTCGCCAGAACAGGTGGAGTAGTCAACATCTTCTTCAACTGGAGAAAGGCTTCGTCCGCCTTATGGTTCCACTCGAAAAACGTGGTCTTCTTCATGAGTTGGTATAAGGGGAGAGCCTTCTCGCCCAGCCGACTGATGAATCGGCTGATGGATGCCAAACAGCCGGTAAACTTCTGCATGTCCAGCAGTCAGCTGGGTACTTCCATCCTTTCAATGGCCTTGATCTTCACGGGGTTGCACTCTATGCCGCGTTCAGAGACCACGAAGCCAAGAAGCTGGTCGGCTGGTACTTCGAAGACGCATTTCTCTGGGTTGAGCTTGATCTGAAACCGGTGCAGATTCTCAAAGGTCTCCTTGAGGTCTTCCAGCAGCGTTCCACGCTTCTCCGTCTTCACCACCACATTGTCCATGTAAACGTGGGCGTTTCTACCGAGTTTCTTGAGGAGGCACTTCTGGATGCAACGTTGAAATGTGGCGCCGGCATTCCTTAAGCCCGGCATTCCTTAAGCCGAACATCATGGTCAAGTAGCAGAAGGCTCCAAATGGCGTGATGAAGGCGGCCTTCAGTCAAGTAACGCATGGTATGGGCTCTCGAGATCCACCACCTCAAACCACACTGACTCTCGGCGGAAATGATCTTTGTCTCCGAAGAGGACATCTATCAGGATCTTGCCGACCGGTGAGCAGGAAAGGCCAGGAACTATGCCATGGAATATAGTCCGGCTGTTCTGAAGCTGTCTTTGCTTGATTCCTAACTTCTCCATGGTGTCCTTGTACAGGATGTTGATGCTGCTGCCGCCGTCTATCAGGACTCGGGAGAAACGAGCAGCTCGTCTATCTGTTGCGAAGGTGGCATCCAAAACCAAGGCGTAGGAGCCTGGACTCGGCATCACCTCCGGGTGGTCAGCTCGGCTCTAGCTGATGGGCTTCTCAGACCAATGCAGGAACTCTGGTGTCTCTGACGCTACTGCGTTCACTTCTTGCTGCTGCAGCCGCCTGTTGTGTCAACCTTCCTCCCTAGTCAACTTTTTGTAGTCGACGACTTCAGTTTGCATGCCGACTCAGTTGGTCGCCTCGAGCAGTTTGACAGCTATGGCCCCGGTCATCAGATCAGATTCGGGAGCCTGAATTATGTCGCTGATATCCGAGGAGACTTGATCTTTGAAGGGTTCGCGACCTTGACCACCGCTCTGGCCTTAGATCCAGAGCAGACTACCAGGTTCGAAGATGGGAGTTTCGAGCCCATCAGACTCTCTACAATTATGGAGCTTACTACCGCATATCCAGAGGGGATTGTGTCATCGGCAAGCCCGGAGTCGAACCGGATTCCCCTCACCATTGGAAAGTCGGACTCGTCCCCGGATACCAGCTCCGAACTCCCGGGTCCACGTCACGCGAGCATGGCAAGGAGACTCCTGTCCGGGCTAGCTCCACGGACTCTCGTTCCCCTGTCCCAACCTCACTCTTAAACGAGGCTCTGGACTTAATGCGATCCCTCGCTATCAAAGAGGAATCACTTCTGAACTATGCCCAGCCCGGTCTAGGGGCTGAGAGCGGGGAATTTTGCGTCCCACCCACCACCCACTTCATAGCCACTATCGAGGACTTAACTGTCATGCTGGACTACGCCTCCGAAGACATCGCCGGCATGAACGATGATGACGGAGATGAACAAGGCCAAGACCCGTCGTTTCCCGGACGTTGGACGGCCACCTCCACATATGACGTGTATATGGTGGACACACCCAAAGAAGATGACGGTGATGGCAGGAAGGATCTGGTCGAGGACGAGCTTGTCAACATCCGCAGCGCCATTCAAAATCGCGTCACGAAAAAGACAGTAATACCAGCACCGGAGACATTAACACTCTGGAGAATGCCGAAGACACCGAAGCCCCCATCGAACCAACATCCAAACAGGATGATTGGGAAGAGGGGCAAGTAAACCCTAACGATCTGGTCGGGAACGATGACTCAGAGGATAGTAACTATCTACCACTCTCCGAGGATGATGTGAGCCTCGGCGAAAAAGACTTCATCGTGCCAGAGGAACCACCTGAGCAGGAGCACTTTAACTGCCAGCTAATCTCTACTGCGAGAAGCATAAGAAGAAGCAACAGCTCCAAGCTGAACAGGATACACTCAACGACAGATGGACCCAGGTCCTAGTTGCCGAAGAGTATTGATACGTCTCCAATGTATCTATAACTTTTGATTGTTCCATGCTATTATATTATCTGTTTTTGATGTTTAATGGGCTTTAATATGCTCTTTTATGTTATTTTTTGGGACTAACCTATTAACCGGAGGCCAGTGCCAGTTTCTGTTTTTTTGCCTATTTCAATGTTTTCAAGAAAAGGAATACCGAACGGAATGAAACCTTCGCGATGATCTTTCTTGGAACAAACGCAATCTAGAAGACTTGGAGTTGAAGTCAGGAACTCCGCGAGGCGGCCACGGGGCAGGAGGGCGTGCCCAGGGGGTAGGCGCGCCCCCACCCTCGTGGGCCCCACGGAGCTCCACCGACGTACTTCTTTCGCCTATATATACTCTTATACCCTAAAACATTAGGGGGAGCCATGAAACCACTTTTCCACCGCCGCAACCTTCTGTACTCGTGAGATCCCATCTTGGGGCCTTTTCCAATGATCTGCCAGAGGGGGAATCGATCACGGAGGGCTTCTACATCAACACCATAGCCTCTCCGATGATGTGTGAGTAGTTTACCACAGACCTTCGGGTCCATAGTTATTAGCTAGATGGTTTCTTCTCTCTCTTTAGTTCTCAATACA